>NC_060894.1:7650000-7795000 GCF_014805685.1 Silurus meridionalis | reverse complement strand
GTTTGCTACATGATTACATAGGTGTTCTTTCACAGTTAATGTCTTCACTATTAATGTGCAATGATGAAAATAATAAAAATAAAGAAAAACCATTGAAGCAGAAGGTATCCAAATTTGGTACTATATGTATACATGCGCACACACTCATATACACACACACACACACACACACTGTATATACAGTAATCTCCCGTTTATCACGGTGGTTACGTTCCAAAACCGCCTGCGATAAACCGAACATCGTGATAAACACCACAACAAAAATGCTATTTTTTTTATTGTTTAAGAAGTAAATCATCTTCCCACACACTTTAAACACACACAATAAACGTTTGCAAGAATATAGCGAGATGAATTTTGTGTAAATTCGTAGAAATACGGTACACTGTATCACATTTATAGTGAGTACATGTACTGTACAGTATACAGTTCTCTAGTAGCGTAGCTTATGCATAGTTTCTCTGCTTGTTTATTGGTGTCAAGTGTCTTATGACGTCAAAAAAGAGGCTGAGACAAATTAGCTATGTGGCAAATGCAATTCCGCGATAAACCGGGGGCGTTAGATTTTGAACCACGGTAAAGCGGGAGATTACTGTACTCTTTATACTGTATGTACAGTGTAGAATTTTTGTTCATGTTCACTTCTTTTCAAAGAATTTCTAAATAGAAAACAAAGAAAAGAATTTTGGAATCGATCAGAAGTAAAAGTTGGTGTGACTGCATGCACATGAAGACAGTAGGGCATCTGGTTGTTGTATTGAGATATTCTTTTAAGCTTAGCCATTCATATAAAATTTCCCCCTGCTTTCTTATCTACAGGTTCAAAACTGGCCAGATTAATGGAGACTTGCTCATCTATCACGTGCTGCTCACGCTCAAACCATACTACGCCAAACCGTACGAGATAGTAGTGGACCTGACTCACGCCGGCCCCAGCAACCGTTTTAAAACTGACTTCCTTTCCAAATGGTTTGTCGTCTTTCCGGGGTTTGCCTACGAGAACGTCGCGGCCATCTACATCTACAACTGTAACACGTGGGTGCGTGAGTATACAAAGTACCACGAGAGGCTACTCACCGGCCTGAAGGGCAGCAAGAAGCTGCTTTTCATCGAGTCCCCAGCGAGGCTGGCTGAACACATCGAGCTGGAGCAGCAAAAGCTTCCTGCTGCTACGCTGACCCTCGAGGAGGATCTCAAGGTGTTTCATAATGCTCTCAAACTGGCCCACAAGGACACCAAGGTGTCCATCAAGGTGAGCTGGAGAGGTTTCATTGTTAAAATGCTGGATTGTCTTTTTTTTAATTATTATTATTTGCTGTTTTAAAGAGAACTGAATTGTTGAATACTTGATTCTGATTGGTCAAAAGGTGTTTTGGGTAACTTTCCTATAACAGCAACTTGGACATGAGCTGTTTTAGCTGCTGTAGTGAAAGTGATGACCTGAACTTAACATTAAATGTAACTGTAAACATATAAAAAGTGAATTGCTATGGTATAAAATAATGAAAATATTATGTTGCAATTAATCGATGTTAAATTGTTGTGTTTTGTATTAGTATAATAGAAAGTAAGCTTTTTTTCTTTTCTCTGCCTGCCTCTTCAGGTGGGCTCCAGTGCCGTGCAGGTGACCTCGGCAGATCGGACAAGAGTCCTGGGCCAGTCGGTTTTCCTCAATGATATCTACTACGCCTCCGAAATTGAGGAGATCTGCCTGGTGGATGAGAACCAGTTCACGCTTACTATCGCCAACCAGGGCACACCACTCACCTTCATGCACCAGGAGTGCGAGGCTATCGTGCACTCCATCATCCACATTCGCACACGCTGGGAGCTCTCTCAGCCCGACTCCATCCCACAACATACCAAGATCAGGCCCAAAGACGTGCCGGGGACGCTGCTCAACATCGCCCTCCTAAATCTGGGCAGCTCTGATCCTAGTCTCAGGTCAGCAACATTTAGAGCACTGTGTATAATTCAGATTACATGATGATTCTGATTAGTCAGAGACTATTGATTAATTAAATGTATATAACAGCAGCCCTGAAAGTGTTTTTTTTTTTTTGTTTGTTTTAATACTTATAGTTATAAGACAGTTAGTTATCAGGGTTCATATGCATTTTGGAAAAGTATTTTAATGTGAGTAACTGATTTTCCAGCTTTTGAGTGACTGATTTGCCAGCCCTATTCGTTTTCAACGAAAACGTTGAGAAGAATATGCGTTTTCAAGCGAAAAAATATCAGCGCGGACATGGCCAACAGGTGTTTTTCGTGGGGTTAGGAGCAGAGACTCTCAGCGCTGCCAAAAGATCAGGGTCGTCACGTTTTGAGGCAGCCGTTGCCATGACAGTACAGCGCCCCCAGAGATTCTGCCTCTGACGTACATCAGAGATTGTAACATAACGCATGTTATAGTTGGAATTTACAATCATTATTTCAGCTGTTAAATATGGCCTTAAAAACCCTTATTGTCTGCATATCTGAGTCAGATTTTGGAAGGAAGTTATGAAGATGAGCTTTTATCCGCAGTGAAAGCTTTAATGCAGTATTACTGTATATGGAATAGTATTATGGACTTACTGATTTTCCAACTTTCTCTCTCTCTGACTCTCTCTATGCAGGTCAGCAGCCTACAATCTACTGTGCGCCTTAACCTGCACCTTTAACCTGAAAATCGAGGGCCAGCTGCTGGAGACGACGGGTCTGTGCATCCCAGCCAACAACACCCTCTTCATTGTTTCCATCAGCAAGACCCTGGCAGCCAATGAGCCCCACCTGACGCTCGAGTTCCTCGAGGAGTGCATCTCTGGTTTCAGCAAGTCTAGTCAGTGTTGCTGTCATAACAACAAAAAGCACTAACCAATGAAAATATTAGAATGATGCCGAAATTATGTAAACACTAAGACATTCATGCTTTGCTATTGAGAAATATCTTAGCAAAACTGTAGGAATGACAGGTGCCCTATTCTTGGAAGTCATTTGCGAAATCACTCGTCCCTTGCAAATATAATTCTCTGTGATTTATTGGTTTTATTTGTTTATTCTATGTGCAGGTATCGAGTTGAAACACCTTTGTCTGGAGTACATGACTCCCTGGCTGCTGAACCTGGTGCGTTTCTGCAAACACAACGACGACGCCAAGCGCCAGCGGGTCACCGCCATCCTGGACAAGCTCATCACCATGACCATTAATGAGAAGCAGATGTACCCATCCATCCAGGCCAAGATCTGGGGCAGCCTGGGCCAAGTAGGACATCATGTTAAATCATATGTGCTCAATCAGACTCATAGTTATAGCTGTATAGTGTTAAACATTATGCATCTGTATAATCCTTATACTTAATATTTTATTACATGACCCACATATAGGAACAGCTTTTCTTGCAGACTCAATTCTGATATCTTCAAGGAGCTCTTATTTCCATATATTCGATTAAAATGACATTAGGTTGAATCGTGGTTTTAGGGACTTTGGCCAGACGATGCAAATTCTACCTGTCGCACTGTAATACCTGCCGGACTGAATATTTAAACAAACCACACATTTGACATTAAAATAATTTGGCTGCGAATAAATTTTACCTCGAACTCCGATACAGTGTTGAATTCCCTCATTGGTCAGATGATTCATGTCGAGAAGTTTTCTACGGGATTAGCTGCGATGGTGCCTTATAATACTCTGCATTTCAATAGCAACAACAAAATCATCATGATATGGTGACTTCCCTGTAAGGATTGTTTACTAAAGCATTATCGAATGCACTATTCAGGTGTTTGGTAACATGAAAAGCGACTTTTTTTTTTTTGTGTTTATTTCATGACAGATTTCAGAGGTTTTTACTTTCTGATTGCTTTAAGCTTTAAATAAAAATGCTATCATTGTAGATATTTTTTATTTGATCCAGAGATATTTTTTCCCCCTCTCAACCTTCTAGCTATAGACTCTATTATTAGAGTTATTATTAGATTCCAGTTGACTTCAGTCAAGGGCATAGTAACTTTTGACAACATTAGAAAATCACACACTCTGTGATTGTGGTATATGGACCCCATTTTGAGAACAATATACTAACTAACTTTGGTCGAATCGATATAGAAGACGAATATATTGTTTTTTTTGTATATATATAGTATATATATATAATTTTTTTTACAAAGTGTCATAATAGGCTGTATATTAGGTTACTGGGAGAAAAAGAAAATTTCTGTGGGAAATCAGACATTGAGCATATAACTAAAATAGCATAATCCTCATTTCATAGCACCTCTGAGAAGATTTGACTGAGATTGGTAGTAGAATTGATAGACAGACAGACAGACAGACGTATATACATCTACGTATGCGCTATCAATCACTTCCACGTATGTGGGTTTTATTCCTTACATACATTGTCTGTGCAAGTCCATTTCCTTTTCTTTTTTCTTTATTATCTTTCTATTAAATAAAACGCAGCAGTTGTCACTCTCGGTCTCTGACCCTCTTCTGTTTGCTTCAGATCACAGACTTGCTGGATGTGGTGTTGGACAGCTTCATTAAAACCAGTGCTACAGGAGGACTGGGCTCCATCAAGGCTGAGGTGATGGCAGACACGGCTGTGGCTCTGGCCTCTGGCAATGTCAAACTGGTGTCTAGCAAGGTGACACACACACACACACACACACACACACACACACACACACACACACACACACACACACACACACACATACATACACAGTATGCAAAAATACACTGTAATCAGAATTTCCACATGCCAGGTACTGTAGCTGAGCCGGAATGTTCTATTTTAAACAGTGTTCACATCATCCTCTAATCCTTCAGATCGATCCAAAGCTGTGGTTTATATATATGTTTTGTGATTACTAAGCTGTTATGTAGCCTAACCAAAAAAAAATTGCTATTTAGAATCCGAATCAGGGAATTACTAGTACATATTATTATATAATAGTATTATTACTATCACTATTTACTTTATCTTCCTGTCCCTCATAGTTTTTTTTTGTGTTTTATTAATTATTCCGTCATTTATTTACATCTTTGTTTCTTTCTTATTCCCTTTGCACTTCGCTGTGTGTAAAGTTGTGTGTGTGTGTGTGTGTGTGTGTGTGTGTGTGTGTGTGTGTGTGTGTGTGTGTTGAACCATGTTTTACTGTGTGGATTGTTAGTCATCTGGTGAAACCCATGTGAGGTCTTGCCAGCGGGAGACGTGCCCGAGCAGGAAGGCCGGTACAGGGGGTGTTTTGTCCCCATGGTACAAGGGATTCTGGGGTTTTTAAAAAGACTTCCTGTTAACTTCCTGTTTCATAAAAGACGGTCATGGTGAATCCAGTTTCTCGGTTATTCTCCTGGAGTATCCCAGGGATAGAGCTGCATATACCTGCATTACCAGATTTTTTAGCAAGTGAAAAGCACACATTTTTTTTATCAGCTTTTTTCGTGCTTACTTTTTAGGTTTTCTGTAGGGTCTAAAAAAGTCTAAAGTTTACAAATCTAAATTTTAGACCCTAAAAAGTTTAAAATTAGGTCTTAAATCATTGTAAACAGGTCTTAATCTTCCTATGTCCATGTAACGCTACCTCTAATGCTCATTTAAATGCTGCCACAGCACTTTAGAATATTTTTGTTCGTGGTGGTGTTCTTTCGCTAGTCCAAATATTATTCGCTGTATTGCGAGTACAAATTAGACCAACATGCAACAGCCAATCAGCTTTCTGTTATTGTGTGCGGATGTAAAACGGATTTTATTTTTCAGCTATGGGGAAGTGCAATTTTTGCCGGAAAAAAAAATAAATAAAAAATTTTAGGGCTCTGGTTAAGGCCAGTTGCTAACAACATGTTTGTGCGTGCTTTTGATGTCGTGATATAGATCTTAAATTTCATTATTAGAAGTCTTCAAAAAGGTCTTAAAAAGTCTTACATTTGACTTCTTGAAACCTGCAGAAACTCTGTTTATACCATATGCATTAAAATGGCTTTGACCTGTACTGCTTGTCCAATCAGATCACCTGATTATGTTTCATGACTATTTGTTTATGATAAAATGTTAATGAGCAACTTCTGTGCAAGCGTGAAATATCATACATTTTCTATTTCTTATTAACGTTGAAACTTCTGTGTCCAGGTTATTATCCGCATGTGCAAGATCATCGATAAGACGTGCCTGTCGCCGACGCCGACGCTGGAACAGCACCTGATGTGGGACGACATCGCCATCCTGGCACGCTACATGCTGATGCTGTCCTTCAACAACCTGCTGGACGTGGCGGCTCACCTGCCCTACCTGTTTCACGTGGTGACGCTGCTGGTGGCCACAGGGCCGCTCTCGCTGCGCGCCTCCACCCACGGCCTCGTCATCAACATCATCCACTCGCTCTGCACCTGCTCGCAGCTTAACTTCAGCGGTGAGGGCTGCATACACAGGGAGAGGGTATCGAACTTAGGTGTACCTAGTTATGCTACAAGGAAATAAAAAATACATTACCAGTCAAACAGTTGGATTTTTATACAACTGGCAGAAATTGTAATAACTTGTTATAATAAGAGCCAGGATCTTGTTAATAAGAAAGTCCAGGCATGACCGATTTTTCACGCACCATTCAAATCAGTCTGTTTTGGGTTTCAGTGGCCATTTCGCTGGCGGTGGTGTCACTTGTAGGACCAGGGGAGTGCAATATCAGCGCTACTCAAAATGATTTATCTAACGGCGCCCTTAAATATTCTTCTGCTCAGAAAGAGATTTTTGTATAATAGAGAACATCTGTGGATAAATATACTGGGTACTGGAGTTTTCTGTAATATGAAATACACTGGTCTCTAAAATCCGTGAATTTTGGACACACCCCTGCAGCCCCTATGGTGAATTCATCTAGACATTGTCACTTTATAAACGTAATAGTGTTCAGTATTTGACCAAACACATTGTTAAAAATGTTATTCCTAACATTCCCGGACATTCTGTCCTGCTGCGGATTCCTGCGAATTTTAACATAATCCGTAACTTGCTGTTAGCTAGGTTCCAAATGAGAACCCGCAAATTTTCCAAACCGCGAATTATCAGGGGTTGACTGTACTTTGTAAAGAGAAATTCTGCTGTGTATGCTTTTTTTTCCCATCATGCAGAAGAGACCAAGCAGGTGTTGAGGCTGAGCCTGACCGAATTCTCCCTGCCTAAGTTTTACCTGCTGTTCGGCATCAGCAAAGTGAAGTCCGCGGCCGTTATAGCGTTCCGCTCCAGCTACAGGGATCGCTCTTTCTCGCCGGGATCGTATGAGCGCGAGACCTTCGCACTCTCATCCCTCGAGACGGTGACAGAGGCTCTGCTAGAGATCATGGAGGTACTTGATCATAGAAGAATACTAAAGGCCTGCCGATCAGAAGACTTTCTCGCTATACAAAATTCTTAGTAGTAGTAATATTAGATCTGTTTTCTTTTTTTCTTTTCTTAGGACACACTTCCTGTTGGCTTAGGTTTAAATGTCCTGGAAAATGTTTCTTTTGCAGCCTAGATAACCACAGTAGCATGTGCCTGCTGAAACAGACTTGTGTACCAGTTCCATTTACAAAAACGTGGCCTTTATATTTTTAGCTGATGCTTTGAACACTTCCTCAAATCGCTGCTGTCAGGTTATTTTAGCAGCTTTGAAGAACCCATAGGGTTTTTCCCACACATCACATACTCAAAACGGTTTGAAGTGGATATTTAATCTAATAATTACATATCAAGGTCCACTTATTGTCTCTTATTGTTTGTACAAGCAGATACACACCCCTGAATTAAGTTGGTCGGTGTTGGGGTAATTTGTCATTTGTGAATAATGCAGTAGTCATCTCTTCCTGTCAGGCTTGCATGAGGGACATTCCGGGGTGTAAATGGCTTGATCAATGGACCGAATTGGCTCAAAAGTAAGTTGCCACCCACTCTTTCACTCAGACACTTTACTCTACTCTGTTATCCAAAAACACATGATGGGATCACATGATAGACAATGAGTCACTTTCATGCCAGATTTGTAATTAGTCAGCATGTTTTTTTTTTTTTTTTTGTGCAACTCTGTCTACAGATTCGCTTACCAGTACAACCCTTCTCTACAGCCCAGGGCCCTGGTGGTTTTTGGCTGCATCAGCAAGCGCATCACCCACGGTCAGATCAAACAGATCATCCGCATCCTCAGCAAGGCGAGTCACATGCTCATCAGGCTATTTTCGTACCTTGATTACGAAACATTTCCTCAAGAAAGCAAAAACACAACCAAGCACCGATCGATTATATCTCTTCCATTAACTTTCTTCGTGCACTAAATAACGTGTGTATTACTGGTTTGCTTTGGTAGCATCAATGGATCTATGGGATTTCTGTGCTTTTAAGACTATAAGATTTACATATTCAAACATATAAAGCTGCTAAGGTTAGAAGTCCATGAGCTACATTCCTCAATTGCTATTTTATAACCACCAAATGTACAGGTTTTTGCTAAATGCCATAAATGTAAATATAATGTAAATGTGTTAGAGTCAGGAGTTTCCTCCATCATGTATTCCTCTCTAAATGTATTGCTTGCTGTTGAACTGACTCTGAAGTGAACGCTGGTGATGAGTAGATACCACCAAGGGCCAATCGAAACCAGAGCGCGTGCTCTACCCTGATTGGTGGCTTGTCCTGTTAAGTTTTTATCCACTCAGAAATAAAAAAGGAACAACATTTGACTTTGAAATTTAGTGAGGTAAAAGTCTCCCGAAATGGAAATACTTACAATACTAAAGTACAGATAAGGGTAAAAGCTACTTAAGTACATTAACGAATTACATTCATGGGGGAAAAAATGGCCCGGAAACTTGCTGGTTCTGGTGCGCATGTTCCTGTATCTCCTTTTTGATGGAAGGATGTGACTGGGTTGTATGGAGCCATTGATGATGATGTAAGTTAATTAGCCATTTTATCACATTAAGTGACTTACTAACATGAAAGGTTTTTTTTTTTTTTTTTTTTTTTAATCTGAAAATTAAAAAAGCATGACTTCCCCACAAGATATGAAGTCTCGATATCAGATGACACACTGTGCTCATTCAAAGCCATGAGATACTTAGATTGTGGCCTCAAATCTTTTAATAGGTAATTAATGCTCTCACTATACAGTGTTAAGTGGATGCTGTCTTTTCATAGACACATGAACAAACACTGATAAGAAACCCACTGTATAATGAGCCATTAGTAATACGATGATGTATGGAAAAGGGAAGTATCGATTGCATATCAGATTGCAACAACAAGCTTCGCAAATATTTTATAACGTTTAAATAAAATAAATTACCACAAAATTCTGAATGGCCTCAGAATGCATGGTAACCATAGCAACACCTTGTATCCTAGTGGAGGCAGCTCAGGTGTTTCTAGCTAGCTAACTTGGCAGAGCTTTGTTGTTAGCTAAATTTATGGAGGCGTGATTATGAATTTTGGCAGTTATTATTAAACTAGTTGATATATTGTTAAAAAATTTCATGAAATATGAGAAGAAAAAAAGGAATTTGAACACTCGACCATCACTTGGTGGTTTCAGTAGGCCTTGAGTGCTTGAAGTTGCCCTGTTTAATCTGATAAAATAAAAATAATAATTAAAAAAAGAACGATCTGCTTCTGCGATAACATAGTGCATTTTGGCTCTAGAGGTAATGGCCCTTCAGCCAGACTTCCTCAAAATGTGGTTAAATAGCTGTGTAATGACTAATGTACCCTTTGCTTTGTGGCCAGGGCCTGGAGAGCTGCTTGAAGGGGCCGGACAGTTACAACAGCCAGGTGCTGATCGAGGCTACGGTCATTGCTCTTACCAAACTGCAGCCCCTGCTGACCAAGGTACACCATCAAATCAGCACGTGCACCCACTGCATCACCCACTGCATCACCCACTGCATCACCCACTGCATCACCCACTGCATCACCCACTGCATCACCCACTGCATCACCCCCTGCATCACACACTGCTTAAAGTGCCATACCAATAAAACAGAATTGAATTGGATTTAACACTTTATCACACAATGGATTGCACACTGCAGCCCATACTGTTAAAAGCGATATACCAATAAAACAGAAATAAATTAAATAAAACACTGCATCACTTATTGCACCACATGGTGCACATTGCATCAATCACAATACATCGCTTACTGCATCTCACACTGCATTGCACACTGCAGCACACACTGCATCTCACACTGTTAAAAAGCACTATGCCAACAAAACAGAACTGAATTGAAAGAAACACCGCATCACACACTGGACCACACTGGACCTCACTTTCTTAAAAGCACTATGCCAATAAAACGAAACTGAATTTACTGAAACACTGCATCGTACACTGGATCACACACTGCACCTCACTCTGTTAAAAGCACTATACCAAAAAAACTGAACTGAATTAAATGAAACACTGCATCACACACTGCATCTCACAATGTTAAAAGCACTATACCAATAAAATGGAATTGAATCACACACTGGATTGCATGCTGCATCGCACACTGCATCTCACACTGCATCTCACACTGCATCACATTAATAATAATACAAAAGTCTAGTCAGTTTGTAGTAGCGAGAATTCAGTCATATGGATACAGTAACTGCATGATGGTTAAAGTATAGAATTTGTACAATGTTAAACTGGTCGCTTTAATTTAGACACAATATAAAATTGCATGTTTAGGGTATGTTGTGTAAATTTTTCCTATATGATAGTACCGAGTTTTTAAAATATACTTTTACATCCTGTTAATCCTGGACAGGATTCGCACATGCACAAGGCCCTGTTCTGGGTGGCTGTGGCAGTCCTGCAGCTGGACGAGGTGAACCTGTACTCGGCAGGGACGGCCCTGCTGGAACAGAACCTGCACAAGCTGGACAGCATGCATGTCTTCAATGATAAGGTGCGGTTTATTTACAATTCTAAAAACCAAATCTAAGCAGTAGTAAGCAAAAGAAAAATGGTTTCAACTTTTCACTGATATGGTTTTGTTCTATAAAATACACCTTTTTTTTAATAACATCATGTAAAAGTGCAAAAAAGTCGTGTAACTATAATATGTGTGAAAATATAATTGTAACTAGAATAATTCCATCAGACCATGGATGGTTGATTATAGTTACACTTATGTTCACACGTGTAACTATAAGTGTAACTATAATAACTCCATCAGACCATGCATGGTTGATTATAGTTTTTTCAGCACTTCCTGAACTTCTGGTTCACTCTTTTCATGCTTCAATGTAAAGAAAAAAAAAAAAAAACACAAAAAAAAACCTGTCCATATTTTGGATGGGGCAGAGCACTTTGGGTGTGGTTCAGGGTCAATAAGCCCATCTATAAACTCTATAAGGTGGTAAAAGTATACCATAGGAGGTTTTGAGTGATTTTTGGTCTTAGGCAGTTTATTGAAAGCCTGACATGATGCCATCCTTTCTGCAGAGTCCCGAGGAGGTGTTCATGGAGATCCGTAATCCTCTAGAATGGCACTGCAAGCAGATGGACCACTTTGTCGGCCTCAACTTTAAGTCCAACTTCAACTTTGCGCTTGTTGGTCATCTGCTTAAAGGTGAGCCGACTGAAACATTTTCTGTTGTAAGAACTTCACTTTAAGTAGTGCAGAGAATCGAATATGCTTTCACTCCTCTCCCACTCAGGCTACAGGCACCCTTCCCCCACTACTGTGGCACGGACGGTGCGTATCCTCCACATGCTTCTCAGCCTGGTGGGAAAGCATCGCAACTGTGACAAGTTTGAGGTCAACACGCAGAGCGTAGCCTACTTAGCTGGTGAGCGTCGATCGCCCTGGTAATTTCAGCACCGAGAAGCTGCTGTGTGCTGTCTTTCTGACCACACTCTGTTTATTTCTGTTCGTTACACTTTATCTCAGCTCTGCTCACTGTGTCGGAGGAAGTGCGCAGTCGGTGCAGTCTAAAACACAGGAAGTCCCTGCTCCTCTCTGATGTCGCCATGGAGAACGTTCCTATGGAGACATACTCGCTTCACAATAGTGAGCCTGGTTGCAGGTGTGAACCTCAAGATTTAGTACACGACTTGTGACAACTATGACCCATGTGTATTCACTTGACTTCTGAGCTAATCAATGCAAACTTGTCATTTTGATTTCAGGACGTTGAGAGAGAGCCATCCTTGGGCATCTCCTAAAGTTTCAGAGCGATACTTGGTTGCAAACTATCCAATCGTGGGCCAGATCAGCCCTCGGACACGAAAATCCATGAGTCTAGACCTGGGCCAGCCTTCTCAGGCGAACACCAAAAAGCTTTTGGGTAAGGCTGACACGGCGTGTGGGCATGCACACACACACACACACACACACACACACAGCCTAAAACAGGGATGCCAAAAATAGACAAAAAAAATGTCAGTGAAAGATGTTTCTATTTTTAGATCATTTCTATTTGACTTTCTTTCCGATGAACTTGAACAAGCATAAACTGTGAAGCAAACTAATTGACTTTCATCTACATAATATCCTGCCATTGTCAGTAAGTCAGCTGTGGCCCTATTTGTGGAATAAAACTAATACTAAACTATAAAAAATATATATATATAATAATTATAATAATAAAAAAATGGACCAGCTTCATGTTTTAGTAGAGGTGACTGATATTTCTGTTTTCATTGTACCTCGTACTGTAAGTTTAATTGAACCAAACAACTGTCTGTCTGTCTGTCTTTCTCTTTGTCTGTTTTTCTTTCTGCCTATCTATCTATCTGTCTGTCTGTCTGTCTGTCTGTCTGTCTGTCTGTCTGTCTGTCTATCGATCTGTCTATCTATCCTTACTTACTTACTGCTTTCAGTAGAAAATCTATTCTCTATCTAAATCTATTTTCTATATAGAATTATTATTAAATTATAAATAAAGGGAATCATGGAAATTGTTATATTTAAATAATGAAACATTAACTTTTGACCCAAGTTAATTTTTTTTCTGATCATACCGTATAACCATTGACCAGATAATAAACAGCATTAATTTAGTCTGAATAAAGCCTATAACAGCCTCTTGTGTGTCTGTGTGTGTGTTGTCAGGGACGAGAAAAAGCTTTGACCACTTGATATCAGACACTAAAGCACCAAAGAGGCCGGAGGTGGAGTTTGGAATCACCACGCCCCCGAAGATGAGGAGAGTAGCAGAGAACGACTATGATATAGGTGCGATTTTTGCATGTGGGTTTGCCTGCAGCACTTTTAAAGTAAAGAATAGATGTTAAAGACACCAGCGTGTGTGTGTGTGTGTGTGTGTGTGTGTGTGTGTGTGTGTGTGTGTGTGTGTGTGTGTGTGCATGTGTGTTATAATTGAAAGTAACATGTGGTTTGAAAGTATGTGGTCTGAAGATGTCATAGACAAAAGAGTCCCGGAGTATTAATTTGAACCGCACACTTCTTGTCAAGACATTGAAGGGAAATAAACACAGAGAGACTGCACATAGTTTTAAGATTTCAGATACAATATGTGAACGAATGTTTGTGGACACCTGAGCATAAGATTCGTATGTGCTTTTTGAACATCCCATTCCACAATCATTCCCCATTAGCTGTTATAATGAGCTCTACTCTTTTGGGAAGATGTTCCACTAGATTTTGGAGTGGGTTTGTGGAGATCTGTGATCATTCATACACAAGAGTGTAAAGTCAGGTACTGATGTAGGTGAGGTGAGGAGGCCTGGGGTGCAGTCAGTGTTCCAATTCATTCCAAATGTGTTCAATAGGGTTAAGGCCAGACCTCCATAGCAGGAGATCTTCCACTCCAACTTATGTAAGGCACATCTTCATGGGGATGGCTTTGTGCACAGGAGCATTGCCATGCTGGAACAGTTTTGGGTCTCCTACTGCATTTTATACAATTGTGTCCCTCTAACTTTATGGAACAATTTGAGGAAAAAATACATATGGCTGGAAACGTGAGGTGTCCCAATACTTTTGTCCATATAGTGTACATTTTTCTATATCTGTTGAAAGGATCAAAACTTCACCATATATCTGAGCACTGTTATGCTGTGATTGGCAAGCAGAACAAGTTGATTTGTTTGTTTTGTTTTTACTTTAAGGTTTTCCCCAATAAACTGATCACAATGATCAGGTGATGGTGATGATCAGGTTTTAAAATGAAGCTTCTCACTCACCAGCTACTTTTAGCTAAAACAAATCAGATTAACAAAGACACACACATCCCTTATTACCAGTTTGCACCTTGATAGTAAAACTTCCTGTCTTGTGCTCCTTTGATGACTTTTTGCACAGGGGTCAGTTACCCTAGGCAAGTATGAGTCTTTGCTATTGCTTCACTGTAAATGAACCAGCACGCTGTTATTTTTTGCATAGTGAGGTACATGTAAGGCAGATATGTGCGGATGCTATACAGTGAGGCTGTATTTAATATAACATCATGACTCATGACTTGACTGTAGTTTTTAAGAACCTCCCCAGCAAAGTGAGTAAACTCAATTTATGAAACCTACTGTAAGTAAGCCTCCATTTTAGCAAGTGAGTCGACAGTGTTGCCTGCCATGGTTGATTTTTTTACCCGCATTTTGCAGTTTGGCAGCTCATTACAATCCCATTATGATCCCTGATGAGGATGATATAAAATATAGATGATGCAGCTTCACCTGCTTTTTTACACAATTGGCAACTTAAAGCGAGATTCAATCTTAAAAATGGAAAAACGATGACTAAAACGATCCGCTTGCGCAAAGATGTCTAAAATCTCATTAGCGAAGTATGATTTTATGACGTTACCATACGATGTCAAATAAAATCTACACGATACCGGTTCTCAAAATGTTCACCATGCTCCTGAGCCTCACTCGGTGTAAACTCTTTCAATATTATTTAATTTTTTTCACTTTCGACTTTTGGACATCATGAGATTTTAACTAACACTCACAAATGTCTCCTTTTGTCTGGGGGATTTTCCAGGCCATGACACATATGCACATATATTTGCATAATTTTAGCAGACATCTACATCTAAATAAAGTGTTCTTTAAACACCGAACATTATAGTGAGTGAGTACATTTTCTGATGAAATGTACGAGGTGATATCAGAAAGTTACGGGACTAACTCCGATTATAAGTATTTTATTTATCAACATTTACACTTGCACAGCGATTCAGCGCTCCCAGCGTTCCCGCCACTTCTGGAATGTGTCCTGGAAGTCTTCTTTTTCAAAGCGTGTCAAGCACCTTTTGTTATTCGCTCTTAATCTCCACAATGGTGTCGAAACGTCGACCATTGAGCTGAAGGCGATGTCAAAAGTAGTCAAATATGGCGAGTAGGTTGGGAGAGAAAGTGAGATCATGTGGACTCTTCTCCGACGATCATCATGCACAAGTTGGCGAATGGTTTCGACATTTTCGGGGGTCGAGCTCGTTGAAGTTCTTCCTGATCTCTCGTCGTCTTCCAGTAATTTTCTTCCGCTCTTGAAGAACGCGTGCAAACCGAAACACCTCGAATGACCAGTACGTCAAACGTATGTCGTGTCAAACGTCTTTGTTGCGGGTTTGCTCTGTCTAACTCGCTGTTCATGATGAAATCGCAGACGTGGTAACTCGCGTGGTCAGAATAGCACCAGTTAGCACCATTAGTCTCAAAACTTTTTGATACAACCTCATACTATAAATATATATTGTTTTATTTGTACAGAAACTCAAAGAATCTCTCAACACCA
Source organism: Silurus meridionalis (assembly GCF_014805685.1). Lineage (NCBI taxonomy): Eukaryota > Metazoa > Chordata > Actinopteri > Siluriformes > Siluridae > Silurus > Silurus meridionalis. The sequence continues at coordinate 7,779,291 of NC_060894.1, read as the reverse complement.
CCACCACCTGAGGAAGGTCTCCCTGTCCGAGTCCAACATCCTCCTGGACGAGGAGGTCCTGACTGACACGAAGATCCAGGCGCTTCTTCTCACTGTTCTGGTGCGAGCTCATCTTTTTCACACACTTTCACCATCATTCGTATCGGTTCCTCTATCTGGGCATTTTTGTGTGCTGATCCATGTAACATATTTGCTTCCTGTTGTTTTTTTTGCCTCCTTATCTGCATCTCTGTTCCTCTACTTAAAACAATTTCAAGTGGTTTCATAAGCTGTCAACTTCCCCATTTTAAAAGAATATTGCAAATAAAATTTTTTGTAAATCATTTGATGATTTTTGGTGTTTAAAATCGAGCATGATCAAAAGTCTGTGTATCTGTTGTAGGCAACTCAGGTCAAAAACACCACGGACGAATTCGCCCAGAGAATTCTCTACGAGTTTCTAGCCGAGGCCAGCGTCGTCTTTCCAAAAGTCTTTCCTGTCGTGTAAGTCCAAGAATCGATTCATAGTGAATAATAACACGCCTTCTGTGGCATTTCCACTAGTAAATGTCATTAAACTGCAAAAAAACCCAAAAACTCAACTATAACCAGACGTTGGAAAAAAATGCCATTCCGGCAAGCCCCTCCCCCAATTGAAACATTTGCATACGGGAACACGATTGACTGAAAGTTTATGATGTAATAACACCAAGCACATATTTAGTGATCCTTTTAACGTAAATAATCCCTCTGAAAGCTTTTCACATATTGCAACTTTGTATAAAGTAATGCTAACTTGTTTTAGGATCGCTCAGATTTATTCATTTTATTTGACGCTCGCACATTGCAGTCACAACCTCCTGGACTCGAAGATCAGCACTCTGCTGTCCATGTGCCAGGACCCGAACCTGCTGAACCCCGTGCATGGCATCGTACAGAGTGTGGTGTATCACGAGGAGTCGCCACCACAGTACCAGCCCTCATATCTGCAGAGTAAAACACACACACACACATACACACACACACTCTGATCCTCTATCATACTGTACAAGCATTTGTAAGTTGACATGACTTTTAGGTATTAATCTGGACTTATACAACATGATTTGGACATGATTTATGTATATTTAAATTCAATGCAAATCACAGTGGGAGAGGGTTATTGTTACAGAGCTTTTGTTATTTATACTGTATATTTGTAATCATTACTATCAAGTTCACAAATCAAAAAAGTGTACATACTAAAAAATATAATATACCACATTATTTTATTTCTGTAATATTGAGTAAATGGGTCTCTTTTTTTTTTTTTTTTTTGGAGTGACGCACTTCAGTGTAGAGAAATATTGGTGCACCATCACCCCTCTTCTTCATTTTCTTTCTCACCCACAGGTTTCGGATTTAATGGACTCTGGAGATTTGCTGGGCCTTTTTCAAAGGTAACGAGGCGTTATTTCTCCCCTAAAAAACAGGAAGTTGCCGAGCTAATCCCGTCTTAGAAAATTCCCTCTTCTGCTTTATTTTTACTGGTGACGAAGTTGAATGACTCCGATATATATTTATACACAGACGATTTCCAAAAACGAGAGTTTTATTAGTGGTTTTACTATATTCCTTTTTTTATCTTCCACACTAAATGTGTAATGATTTTTTAACGATTTTTTCCCATTTAATTATTTACTTTCTGTATTTTTTTTCATATTCTAATCATAAAATCCCCCATAGAAGTTTGACTGTACAGATAAACATTTCGTCCAAACGTTTGTTGGTGAGTGATGGCGCAGCCTTTCTCCTGCCACCCACAGCAAAACCAGATCCCGGACTACGCTGAGCTGATCGTTAAGTTTCTGGACGCTCTGATCGACACCTATCTGCCGGGGATTGATGAGGAAAGCAGCGAGGAGGCGCTGAGGACACCCACGTCTCCGTATCCACCGATGGCCCATAGCCAGCTCAGCATCACTGCCAACCTCAACCTCTCAAACTCCATGACCTCTCTGGCAACCTCACAACACTCAGCAGGTTAGTGTGCAGACACACAAACACACACACACACACACACACACACACACACACACACACACACACACACACACACACACAAAACCCAGCATGAAAAATTGCATCAGCTGTTCTTGTTTCTTGCTGTTAGCCCACACAGTGTGACTGCAGTAACAGCTTTAGAGGCTTCAAGTGTAAAATATATATGAAGAGCATTTTAAACCCTGTTTTACATTACAATTCAAATGGCTTTTGTTTTCTTAAAAAAAAAATTATTCAATTGAACCCAGGGACGTCCTATTGAGCCATCCGTTTTGCATCGGCCTCATTTGAATATGGTCATTGCTTTGTGTTTGTTTAGGGAGTGTTGTTCAAGCAGCTATGAAAATGTTTCCTACCATTAACTTGGCGCTAATGTCATCTTGAAACATCTCCTCAATGTGATCTATCTTCTATATCTTAAAGAATTCTGCCTTGAAATTACGCAGGATTTTACAATACAGTAATATAGAATGATCTTTATATTGGACATTACAATACAATTGACACTATCTGGCCAAAAGTTTGTGGACACATTGCCATATGGGTTGGTATGTGCTTTTTGAACATCCTATTCCACATTTAGTCGCGGTTTGCTGTTATAATAACCTCATTAGATGTTCCACTAGATTTTGGAATGGGTGTTAGGAAAGTCATGTAGGTGAGGTGTGGAGGCCTGGGGTGCAGTCAGCATTCCAATTCATCCTAAAGGTGTTTAGCAGGTTGAGGGTCAGAGCTCTATAGCAGGAGATCTTCCACTCCACCCCATGTAAAGCAGATCATCATGGAGCTCACTTTGTGAAGAACCAAATGTCAGGTGTCCCGATACTTTTGTCCATATGTAATAATATATAAATAAGTCTATATATATTTTGCAAAATAATCCGAATGAAAGTATATTATTTTATCTTATGCTTTCACAAGCATTTTTTTGGTATTATATTGAGCCTTTAAATTCATCCTGGTGCAATATCATGGTCAGGATTAGTGAGGCGGAGTCAGAGGCGGTGATTAAATTATTCCTCCTTGCACTGATCTCCATCTCTAAGCAGTTCTCTCGGTGCGTGTTGTCGCCCTGCAGGTGTTGATAAGGAGAACGTGGAGTTGTCTCCGAGTGCTGTGGTTCCCACCAGTGGACGCGTGAGACACGGCTCAGCCAGCCACGTCCAGAAGCAACGCAGTGCTGGCAGCTTCAAGAGGCCAAGCATCAAGAAGATCGTATGAGAACAGGGCCCTCTGCTGGGCCACACACACCATGCTGCATTTCTACATACACTCTTTCCTTCTGCTCCTCGTACTCGTATTTTTTTTACTTGTTTTTTTAATTGTCCTCCTCACATTTTCAGCCATAGTTTGCCTAATGATCAATAATTAAAAAAAAATTATAATAAAAAAAGACGACGAACTCGGAAAGAGGTTCTCAAATGTTGGGGAACCAGTCAGTGATTGAGGAGAGATTTTCATGTTTATAAACTTTCTTTTTTTTATGCAGCTTTTTATTTGAATTCTAAACCAGGTATCTAAAGGAAAAAGCACTGAGATGTATAATTGCAGACTGTTTTGTGAGCTTTTTTGTTTTTGATCTTAATGGAAAGTATTAACCAGGTTTTAGCTCTCTTTAGTTTTATAATGTATTTTAGTTTTTCTCCACAGGGATTATTTCTGCATATTTTCTGCTTTTTTTAAGCAAAGTTTTTTTGTTTTTATTTGGGATCAAATAGCTCCGTTAGCACACGCATCACACACGACTGTATATCCACAGAATAATTTGCACTTACTGTGAGTGTGTGTGTGTGTGTGTGTGTGTGTGTGTGTGTGTGTGTGTGTGTGTGTGTGTGTGTGTGTGTGTGTTCAGTCCTGGATTGTTTCTGGACACTTGAGGGCTAATGACATTTTAATCAATAGATAGATCAAAGAAAGGCTTTAACACTTTTTATGATTGTTGGTGTCAGATGATCTGAGAAACTGTTGCTCTCCAGGTGATTTTTATACAGATTAGTCTGACGAAATGGTGTGAAAAACATCAAACATCCAGTGATCAGTAGTTAACTAAGTGGAAAGACCATATTGATGATGAAAGAGGTCAGAGAGCGGTATAGCCGGGTTGGTTGGAGCTGACAGGAATACTATGATAACCACTTTTGCACAGTGGTGGTGAGCAGAAAAGCGGCTCAGAATGCAAGAACCGGAGGCTACAGCAGGCACTCTTGCTGGATAGTAAAACTGGATACAGTCTGGTTTTCAGCAGTCTCATTTTGGGCAATCCTCTACTCCCAGATTCCTGTTTTTGGCTGACAGGACTGAACCTAATGTGCTCTTCTCCTGGTGCAGCTCATCCGCTTCAAGATTTGGTGAATTGCTATATTTAGAGAGGCTTTTTCTGCTCACCATGTTTGTAAAAAGTGGTTATTTGAGTGACTATTGATTCCTGCCAGGTCAAACTAATTCTAGATAAAACATCAACTAGATATTCATGACAAAGTTTTGACTGAACGTTTAACCCTTTAATTTTAAAAAATCTTTTTATTTTATTTTTTATTGTAATGTATTTATCCCTCTGATTATTGCTTATTGCACTATATGATACTTACGTTTTGATCCTAAAATTACTGACTTAAAACAGCACTTAATCCGAATCAAACCATTCATCGTTTTTGATACATAAATCGAAAGCACGTTGACTTATTTATTTATATGTATTTTTTTCTTTTTCTTTTTTTTTTTTTACTGGAAAGCCAAGTAGTTTAATTAAGATTAGTATTTCAATTCCACACATCAGTAGTTAAAACATAACCAAAATCTATACAGCAAAACTTTTTCCAGCGATTTGTCAGTATCAGGGATTGGTTAATACTTGGAACGATTCTATACTTGAATTAGTTTCTCTCGAAAAAAGGAAAAAAAAAAAAAAAGTGAAGGAATGCGATTCTCACGATCGCCTGTAAGAAATGTGTAAACAAATGTCTCGAAAACCAAAGTCACGGATATTGGTGAAATTAAATCCAAGATTTATTTTTTAGTCTTTTAGCATGTGTGTGTGTGTGTGTGTGTGTGTGTGTGTGTGTGTGTGTGTGTGTGTGTGTGTTTAATCTCTCGATTGTTGGGACCAATTCTTAATTAGCAAGTATTATAATAAACGAGGGTGCTAGAACGTCATGGTAGTTCAGCGGGGAAAAGTTGCCAGTTGTAACGCTTTCGTTATTTTCTGACAGCCATGAAATATCATGGAATGCAAGAAACCCTGCCCTCCATGTTCTGGTGTTTCATTCCTGCATCGCAACTAGTGCTCCCAGGGTCCGAGCCCTGACCGAGTTAAAAGAACGAACAATGCGATGCTGTGCTTTGTGCTGATTTAATCCGTTCGACTATGCGATTCCTGATTTTCAATGAATTTGCAGTTTCTCGCACATGCACATTCCTTGCACACGGGGAGTTCTGATCCAATCTGCACCTTTAAGTCTTTGCTAGTTTCTTTATGGTTGTATTTCTGAGTCTCAGAGAGGCTTTTTAGAACAAATAATACTCTATGTGGCTTTTATTCTGCCTCGTGTACTAAAAGTATTCATTCTACAGACATTTGCAGTTGAACTTGCTTCAAATCCTGAGGAAATTGCGTACAGTTCAGGGGTTCTGTTCGAAGGCCCGATGTGTTTCTCAGGCAGACGCTATAACACAAAGGACTTCATTATTTACACTTTTTTTTTCCGTTCAAATCCATTTGCTCTTCTCAGTGCGACTCCGCATGTCGCATGTATGCGTGTTATCCACTGTCCACTTCCACTAAGTCATGCCAAGTTTTTTGTAATGAATTTTTTATTGATTATGAATGAATTCGGAGAGGAAAATGAGGTCAGGCGCCACTGTGCAGGTTTTCGTGTTGGAGAAAGATTACAGAACTTATTTGATCTTGTCAACATACAACATTTTTCTGACTAAGCCATAGGAAGGCAATGCCTTCGCTTGACCTTATAATGTCGATGCGTGTTCATTATCAGAGCCGATTATTGTGATGAAGCTTTAACCACAGGTTTAGATTGTGGGGGGGAAAATAAGTCAATAAATAGATGGAGGGAAGAAATTAAGAATATTGGTATTAATCAGATAACCATTAATGTATGCAGGTAATATGGCTTTGCCCTCACCGTGAAGGGTGTGTGTTTAGCCATAGACTTTTTCACAACACCTTAACGAATTAAAAGTGTAATTCGCAGAAGTTATGCAAAACTTTTTTTTCCATCTATTTCCTGTTTTTTTTTTTTTTATGCTTCACGACTGTAAATAGTTTTGTGTACAAAAAAAAAAGAAAGAAAAGTATATTTACTACAATGTAAATACATGTGATGATATATTGTATTATTTAGCTTTTTGTAAAAGACTTCATTGCTGTACATGTATAATGGAATCTGTACCAGAAATGGAGACGTCCATCATGTTCACAGCACGGGTGTAAAACCTCGGAGGATTTAGACACTTGTACAGAAACACGGTGTATAATAAATTCCAGTTAACATCAGATTTCTGATTTACACCTCTTACACTAATAAAGTACTTTCTGGCCAGATGTCCTCGGCTTTATCTGGTTATTATTGTTAGGATTATTTGAGTAGCTGTTTTATGGTTAAAAAAAATAAATAAATTAAATTACATGGTGACACCCAAAGGCCCAAAATATGACATTCCATCACAATACATACAAGGATATGAGGAATGTGGTGTTTTTTATATTGTAGTTTTGCCTAAAATGCAATGACTATAATCTAACAAGAATACAATTTTAATTCACTGGTCTGCACCAAAGTAAAGAGTAAACACTAACTATTGTAAAGAATCAATATATAGAAACAATAGAAACAAAAGACATTGTCTCTGACCTGTAATTGGGTAAAATCCAGACATAAGTATATTACAGCCATAATATAAATATAGTATAAAAGCACAGAATGCTGTTAGAGGAAAGTAATCAGCAATTTTTTAATTTAAAATTACATTTTGTATTTATTCATGAACAACTTGTCATTTTTTTTGTCATATTTTAGTTACATCTACATCTGTTGTGGAACTTCTGTAAATCTGGCATTTTCAAAATTAAATTTTTTTGTGAAAATGTGAAAAACGAACCTCTTTATCTTGAGACAGCGATATATAAATAATTTAACTGAATATGCATTTTTATAATTTATAATTTAAAAAATATTAAATGTTTAAAGAACATAAGGTCTTTGATGCATAACACAACAATAAACTGAACATGATTTGGGATTATGGTAAGTGTTACATTTCTTCCTATGATTTGGAAAATTTCCATAAAGACACACACATTTCCGAGTTTGTTACTGAATATCAAACCGCTCCATGATGAACATATAGTGCAGTGTATATATAGTAGAAAAGCCTGTAATAGTGGTGTGTGTGTGCTTGTGTGTGTGTGTATAGAGTAGAGAAGCCTGTGATAGTGGTGTGTGTGTGTGTATATAGAGTAAAGAAGCCTGTGATGGTGTGTGTGTGTGTGTATATAGAGTAAAGAAGCCTGTAATAGTGGTGTGTGTGTATGTACAGAGTGGAGAAGCCTGTGATAGTGGTGTGTGTGTGTGTGTATAGAGTAGAGAAGCCTGTGATAGTGGTGTGTGTGTGTATATAGAGTAAAGAAGCCTGTGATAGTGGTGTGTGTGTGTATATAGAGTAGAAGCCTGTGATAGTGGGGTGTGTGTGTATAGAGTAAAGAAGCCTGTGATAGTGGGGTGTGTGTGTGTATATAGAGTAGAAGCCTGTGATAGTGGAGTGTGTGTGTATAGAGTAGAGAAGCCTGTGTTAGTGGTGTGTGTGTATATAGAGTAAAGAAGCCTGTGATAGTGGTGTGTGTGTATAGAGTAGAAGCCTGTGATAGTGGAGTGTGTGTATAGAGTAGAAGCCTGTGATAGTGGAGTGTGTGTATATAGAGTAAAGAAGCCTGTGATAGTGGTGTGTGTGTGTATAGAGTAGAAGCCTGTGATAGTGGTGTGTGTGTGTGTGTGTGTATATATAGAGTAGAGAAGCCTGTGATAGTGGAGTGTGTATAGAGTAGAAGCCTGTGATAGTGGTGTGTGTGTGTATAGAGTAGAAGCCTGTGATAGTGGTGTGTGTGTGTATAGACTGTATAAGACTGTGATAGTGGTGTGTGTGTGTATAGACTATATAAGACTGTGATAGTGGTGTGTGTGTGTATAGAGTAGAGAAGCCTGTGATAGTGGTGTGTGTGTATATAGAGTAGAGAAGCCTGTGATAGTGGTGTGTGTGTGTATAGAGTAGAGAAGCCTTAATTATAACCGTCGTTATAATTAGCGGCACGTGCGCCAGCAGCAGGGTAAGACGTGTCGGGTAGTTACTGTTCGCTGTCGCGGGTTTTAAGGTGAGTTTTATCTGTGTTTTCTTATTGTTGTATTGTTGTATGTAAACCAAATATAGTTAGTTTTTTATGTTGTTTTCCGGTAAATTTGGGTCTTTGCATCTGGAACTTGAGAAATTCTGCGTTTCGAGCTATTAGCGGGTAAACTCGGGCTGTTTGTGACCAGAAGTGACGTTTGCGTTGGTAATTTTTTAGCAGTTGTTTATTTAGATTGAGTACTAATAAACCTGTAAACAAAAACACAAAAAAAAAACATACCACACCTGTACCAGACTTCATTCATAGATATAAGCTATTAATGATTACTTCGCGAATGAGTCGACTCCCTGATTCGACTCTGGAGAGCCGAGTCATAAATTAGACTCTGGTGAATCGGCTCTAGGATTTCGACTGTTTTAGTAGAACGTTATATGATATGGTATGTAATACGTGATATGAGCCGTAAACATTTGTTTCTTAATGATTCTGCAATTATTTAAATTAATTTTTAGGTCTAAAACACAAATTTAGTTACCAATATAATTAGGCAATTTATGAACTCTGGTTAAACGATGAAGAATGTGTTGGTGCTTCAGGTTTAAATACATTTCTTGCACTCTTGTTGTTCTGTATGTTGATCAGCCAACCTTCCACCTGACTAGTTCTGTTCTGATCTTCTTGTGTAGTTCTGACAGATAATCCTGGTGCCAGTGATTTCGAGAATGCTGCAGTCTCCTCTTAGGCCTCTTGTGTCTCTATCAGCACTTGCTCTGCTCGGCTGGTGTTGGTACACCTTTAGGAAGAAGAGGAACCTATGTGAGACAGCTGAGGAAGAATTGTTTGTTTCCTCTGCTGCTAGAAAGCAAAGTATGGTGGAGAATACCTCTGTACATGGCGCTGCTATGAATGGCAGTACACTGGCAGCACAGGATGCGAATATTCAGACACAGCATAAACCTGATGCTGATCAGAATCTTGACCATCACTGGTCTCAGCTTAGCAGTACCATGGATGACTTCTCAATCCTGCCTGGCACCTCAGAAGTTGCTATTCTCACCTCCACTCCTATTAAACAACTTGTAAAAGGAATTCGCCCAGAACCAGAAGGGGAGGTTTCCAGAGCTCAAGCGTCTCTGCTTCTGGCTGAGAAGCCAGAAACAGAGCCAGAAAAAGTGGACGATGCAGATGAAGGTTACTCGGATTATAAAGCGATCGAGACAGAGTCTTTTGCAGAGCAGCCCACAGGAATTGTGTGCCCCAACGAACACGGAGTCACAAACGTCTCTGAAAAGCGCAGCGAAAGAAGCCCAAGCTTAAGTGAAGCCGACGTCCCGGTCGTCGAGGTCAGCAACGGCGCTACAGAAGAGATCACGGCGGTTGGCGGTGGCATTTTAAAAAGAAAAGGTCATGCAGAACGAAGGGTGACGCCACAAAGCCAAGAGCAGCCAAAGCTTCAAAAAGAAATCGACAAGAGTAACAGTTCAGTGGACACTAAGAAAGATCTTTGTGCACTTTCTAAGACAGTAGAGGAAAATGTTCCTTTAGAACACAGTCTGAGTGACCCCCCTCCGACATCGCCAGCAGGGGAGGATTCGGGTTGTAGCACGTGCCATTCAGAGGATGGAGGAGATGCAGAGAAAACTTTGAGTAAGTCTCCAGCTATGGAGAAGACGTCAACTAGTGGTTCAGCAGCTTCCGAAAGTTGCCATGACCTAGCCCGAAAAAATGAAGAAAACCCGAGACAAAAGTCAGACACCTCTAGAGGTCAGTCCAGTAATGTACAACTGATACAGCCCTTTTTTTTTTTTGCCCTTTTTTGAACAAATTATTTATTCTCTATAGTGTAAAATAGATTTTTTTTTTTTTTTTTTTTGGGTGGTAGTTGGGGGTCAGAGGCCTGAGATGGTTGGTTTTATCAGATGCTCTTTACAGGTTCTAATGGAGGACAGCGCGTGAACGGAGAGAGCAGGTTCACAAGTAATCGAGGCTGTCAAGCTAAGAATTCGCCTCACACTATGTGGAATATCCAGGTGCCAGCGGTAAGCATCTACTGAGCTGCACTCGGGTTTATCTTCATCACTTAAGTGATGGGATTTTTTCCGTGCTATATATATGTTTTTTGTGGCAGCATCTCGTTGGGCGAATAATCGGAAAGAAAGGGAAGTACGTTTGCTCTCTCAAGCAAAGTTCTGGCGCGAAGATCTACGTGTTTACTCTTCCTTACACGTACGAGTTTCAGATCTGTCGTATAGAGGGTGAGTTTGCGTCCCCCAGGTTGCTTCAGTGGTGACCAATCTTTTCTCAAGCGTAATGGCGCTCTGTGTCCACTAGGAGGCAGTACTGAATTTCTAATTCTAGGCTCTTCCGCTCAGGGTCTGAGGTGCAGGTGGAAAAAGCTCTGGCGCTAATCAGGAAAAAGTTCAAAGATTTGGATCTGAGCAACCGGCTGAGCAGTTTACAACCTGCTGCAGTCCATTCTTTACCCGTCACGTCCTGGGTAAGTAAGTGGCTGCTATTCATACGTCTGTCAATAATGTGTGCATATGAAGATGAAGGAGAGATGATAGGCTTTGATTGTTTATGGGATGGAGACACAAGGTTACTTTTTTTATATGCAGTGTCCTCCTAAACCTCAGGTTGATTTTTGCCAGTTCTATATACAGGGTTTTCGCAGGGTCTTAAAAAAAAAAAGAAAGAAAAAAAAAAAAAAAAGATAAAAATTGAAAAATCTAAACTTCTGGTCTTAAACTTGCTGTTCTAGGTCTTGAATAATTTAAAATGGGTTTTAATTCTCCAAAGTCTATGCACCTCGACCTCTAATGCTCATTAAAATGCTACAATATTTTTGTTTGTTGCAACAAATGAGACCAACATGCAACAGCCAATCAGCTTTCAGTTATTGGAGCGAATCAATTGGATTGTACCAAAGACAAACAGATTTTATTTTTCAGCTTTGGTGCAAAATGTATTTAGGGTTTATTCCCAGTTGCTAAAACAAAGGTCTTAAAAAGTCTCAAGTTTGACTTTTGTGGAACCCTGTATATAAGAATCTGTATTATAATATTTTGCTAATATAAAATATATTACCCCCTTTTATAAGCCCCTAAATAAATCTGAAAACAGTCAGCATGCCATTAACGGGTTGAGGTCGAAGTTTTGTTTTGGACATACGAGTTGTTCCCCTCGAATTTTGGCAAATTGTCTTAATGGAGTTTGCAGTGTGCAGGGGGGCATTGGCATGCTGAAAGGGAAAAATTAGTGCACATACTATTGCCTGTATCCCCCCTGTTTGTTTTTTTATGGTGACTCACTTGAAACATGGATGACCCCTGGTTTTGATTACAGCTTTTACCTCAAATTCTGAAGAAATCTATTTTGTGAATAATTTTGCAATATTTCGCTTCGTATGTGCTTTCATCTAGCTGCTGCTACCTCAGGATGGATCTGTGGAGGTCATCGTACCACGGGTGGAGGCAGCAAACTACCTGTTTGTTCAGCAGCACACACACCCCACCTATTACAGCCTGCACACTCTCACAGAGCAGATGTTCTTCTGCTACAGTCATTCAGGATGCCCCAGCCTGCCCACTCCGGTGGAAGGTATCCCACGCTGACACGCTTTTTGTCCACCTTTTCTGTTGGGGTTTTCACCTTTCACCTTTTTTTTTTTATTTTTATAAACACAGTATATGCAAATAGGTCATTTTTTTTGCTTCAAAGTACAAGTCAAGTCAAGGTTATTTCTATAGCACGTTTTTTACAACAGACATTGTCTCAACGCAGCTTTACAGGATGTAAGGGTGAAGGTGAACGATGTGTGTTTATCCCTGATGAACAGCCATGGTGACTGTGACAAGGAAAAACTCCCTTAGATGTTATGAGGAAGAAACCTTGAGAGGAACCAGACTCAAAAGGGGAACCCATCCTCATTTGGGTGACATCAAGAGTGTGATTATAGTCTTTAAAACAATACAAAACAGCAGAGAGTGAGAACTAACATGAACACTGGAGTGTAAGATTGTGAGTAATGTCCTTTCTAGTCTTATACAGTCATTTGAGGTTGTGGAACCAGGAGCTACTGAGCAACTCATAAAATAGCTCAACATTTGTGATCATCAAAGATCCAACACCAGCTTCTTCATGCCAGAGCCTTTAAACAATCAAGGAGGTCCAATGTCCAAACTCCACATGAAGTGGGATCCAAATGAACTTCAAGTCCCAAAAAAAGTTGGGACACTCAAATTGAAATAAAAACAGAATACAATGACACTGTTACTAAAAAGACACAGCTGGAGGAACATTTTGGGGTAAAAAAAAAAAGTTTGATGGGCAGATTAGTAACATGACTGGGTATAGAATACGTACCTCTGAGAGGAAGAGACTTTCAAAAGATGGGCGGAGTTTTAGCAATTGGACAAAAACGATATATAGGAATAACGTACCTAAACATGAAATTGCAAAGATGGTACATATCATCAAAAGATTGAGAGAACCTGGAGAAATGACCCATCTCAACTTTTATGGAATTGAAAGTTTGTTTTTATCACAGCAGGAGTTTTATGTGCGGCCCCGTCTCCTGATGGCGCCTGGTGGAGAGCTCAGGTTATTCAGCATTATAAAGACTCCAACACTGTACAGATCAGATACGTGGACTACGGAGGCTACGTGACTGTTAACCTCACTTCGGTCAAGCAGATCAGGTGATTGCTTTTTTTCAGTTTTTTTTTTTCCCCCTCCTCTGTTCAGGCTTGTTTTTACAGCCCGTGATCGAATTTCAAACACCTAAAATGTTGCTTATTTTCTGCAGATCCGATTTTGTTTCTCTGCCTTTCCAAGCATCTGAAGTTTTGCTAGACAACATCGTGCCTTTGCCAGGTATGTAAGAAGTGTATACCATATATTCCTCACGTTCTCATTTATTCCTTCATTCTTAAGTAGAAAAAGTTGCCAGCAAATCCACAAACCCTCAGAATTCCCTTCCCTTCGATTTCTCAGGACAGGGGAAGTTTTCCGCTGAAGCCAAAGAAGCTCTTGAGGAAGTAGCACGAGGGATTCCTTTAATCATGAAGGTGAGGAATCGATATCCTGAACATTCCTCCTTTTTGTTTTTGATCTCCTTTTTAAACGGATAAAGCACCGGTAAGTGTGTTCACTTATTTCTCCTTGTGATCAATAGCGGAGGTTCTCAGTATTCTGCAGGGCGATTTTAGATTTTTGTAACGTCTCTGTTTTGTAGGCGCTACACACGTGCTTCCTAATTACTTTTTATAGAATGTGTGTTTCTGTTCTTAGGTAACTGGAAGCCAGAACGGACTGCCCTTAGTGCACTTGTGGCGACATAACGAAGAAGAGGTTTGTATCGATTTTTTTTGTAGAAATTAAAACTGAGATTAAATTGAGTAGCCTAATTGGTATTAACCAAACACGAGGCACATGGTGTCTGGTGTTATCCCGCGCGTATTGTCCACACTGATGTTTTCATTTGAAAAGGCCTATTTTTCTCTCTGATTTGGCCTTCCGTCCACACTGAGACTGCGTTTTCAGTCATCGAAAACATAGCTTTTTGAAAGGTCTCTCCAAAGTGGATACATTTGAAAACGGCATTTTTTTTTTTCCGCACCACGGTGTGGACTGTGAAAACAAAAAGTAAATACTCCAGACGGAAATGACGCACGTCGAAGCGTCTTGCGGTTTTTCGCCCGTGCGCAGTACAGGAACAGACGCGTTTTCAGACGGTGAGGACGAGCACTTTTTGGGAATCGTTTGAAAATTATAGTGTGGACACGGAGTGCCGAATCTGGATTAGTGTAGACGTAGCATACACTAGGTCTATAAGCACGGTGTCACACTGATACCAGTATTAGTATTGAAGCATCCCCACAAACTGAATGAACAATCTTGGATTATATATTTTGAGGTTTTTTATTTATTTATTAAAAAAAATAATAATTTACTTGACATAATGTATCTTAACAAATATCTAAATCCACGCCCATCTTTTTTTAATCAAAATTGCAGTAATATTAAATGTCAAGGCAGTTTTCTAATAAAACTGCATAATCTTCTGTTCTCTATTGTGTTTTCTTCTATACATGATTATATATCGCACTGCATCCTTACTCAGTAAAGATGAAGACGGCGTGTCTCTCCTATGTGCTGTTGTAGATGATTTCGGTGAATGGAGTGTTGGTGGAGCGTGGGCTTTGCTCGTGGTTGGACAGCCACTGATCGTGAAGCCACAGCACTGGTCTACTTCACCTCTCCTCCCTTTAGTCTTCACTCTTCGCTCACCTGGGCTTTGGTGTGCACACATGCATTTTCATCAGTGCTCTTTGTATTGTGCAAGCATTCATGCACTTTACCTTTTTGTTACATATGAAATGAATGTGACCTTCCCCGAGGGAGGAAAAGAGAAATAAAATGTAAAAAAAAAAAAAAAAAGAGGGAAACAATCTTAAGGTTTGATTGTAGCACATTATGGTACATGTATTCATATTTCTGTAAATGTAAAATTTTAATTTATAAAGTTTTGTGGTGCTTTATTTGTATAACTGAGGTACATCTGAAAGTAAATATACTAATTATATCTAATTACTTATTGACACTGCAAACACCCCCTTTTTTTTTTTTTTTGTTGTTGTTTTGTTTTAAACTTGCACATCTTTTCCCATTTTTATATATGGGAGATCTTAAGTACGATGTGAATGTAATATGAACTTTTTGCCTTCACACTACTGATTTAAAGCACAGATTAAAGAAAGTTATCTTGCTAAACTTTTCTTGTGGAGTAACTTTTCACTCCATCGAGGGTTTTTTAAAATTTTAAAATTTATTTTTTTATTTTTTTAAATCACATCAGTTTTAAAAAGGTTTTTGGCTACAGCTTAAACAATAAATGATGTAGTTATTAGTTTTGGTTTAAGCCCACGCACACAGACTACATTTTTAGTCCTAATCATTCGGGAACATGTCTGTTGTGTGAAGTATTTCGAAATCTGTGCGCAGAACATGAAGGTTCTGCAAATGACAAGTTAATGGAGGAACAACAACAATGAAGACATTCGCAACAACAAATTCGATCAGACGTTTAAAAGGCCGTTCCCACGCGGAGCACGATCACTGTGATGCTTTATGAGATATTGGAAGAAAATTCTGAAGTGATTCAGGATACCGGCAACGTGGAAATGCGGTCTGAGGCCCAGAAGCGAACAGCCGTTGGTGTACTGGTGCACAAATACCCACCAACAGCCGCTTTCAGTACTGTACCTGCCGCACACTGCGCAAGCGTAGAGCAGTGAACGTTTGTTTAGTTCAGCCTCACGTGTTCGATGAGAAACGAAACACACTAACTTATGACTTTTAAAGAACAACTCGCATGCACTTTTGAAAAGCCAGAATTAAACGTCAGTTCTGTAGGCTATTGGATTTTTTATTTTTTTAACCTTAAAATTGCATTAACTTAGTTTTATTTTAAAATTTAGGAATAATTTATTTATATAGTCTACTTTGGTTCCACTGGTAAACCGTTTTATTTACACTAAATTTAAAAACGAAAACAAATGTTGATTAACATCTTTGTGTTGAATGTGTTGCGATTGTGGTGTTTGGATTGTGGAAGTATGTAGTTGTTGCCTTTAATTTAACATGGTTAAAGTTCTTTTCATTTAGGGCCAGTTTCTGATTCGGCATGAAGATCGTTATTGGTGCATCACTACTTTCCTAAACAGATGATGATCCTGTGCATGTTCGCACATTTTTGCCTGGATTGTATTGAAGATACTGCAGTCTAGTTGTCCATGTTATTGTCATTAAAATCTTGCACACCCTCAAAAAGGATGTAGGTTTTGTCCAAAATGTATTTGTTTTGCAAATAAGACACTTCAACACAAAAATTTGTATAAAGTCCTTATACAGTGAATGTCCCACTTGATCTATTGATAAAAAGCCATCGTTATGTTGGACCACGGCAGACAGAAGTCGTCGTCATCTTTTGTCTGCTCCCATTAGGGGTCACCACAGCGGATCATCCGTCTCCATACTTCCCTGTCCTCTACATCTGCCTCTTTCAAACCAAACGACCTGCATGTCTTCCTTCACCACATCCATAAACCTCTTTGGCAGACAGGAGTCTCAGTCCACATGTTAATCCAAATGTTCCTGATGCTGTTGTCGTTTCACCGTTAGAGAACAGCATTTACGCACTTTAAGGACAAACTTTTAAAATGCTTGAATAACCTAATAAAAATGTGGGAAATTTAGCCAACAGATCAGTTGTGTTATTTCCCCACTGAGGTTTGTGTGAACAGAGATCAGTCGAGGGAAGGCACATCGTTTTAACCTCCGGTCATGAGACTGATGTGGTTGATGCTTCGAACTAATTTCCCATGATAAATATATAGTTCTTTATGAGAATTGTTATTATTAACTTTCACAAACGTGTTCCTGTTTCAGAAGTAAATTTGACTGCAAATGTCGAAGTTAGTCTATTATCTCATCATCACAATATAAATCAGGTTAGATAAATAGCTGCCATCTGAAATGTTGATGCCTCATTTTTTTTAATGATGTAAATAAAATTATTTTTTATAATTCTGCCAGCATGTTTATTAGGTTGTGAATAAACCCTGAGATAGAAATGTATAATGTATGACTATTACATATAAAATACAACTAAAATTAATAAAAAGTGCTTGTTTTTAGACCATCTGTGTACTTAGATTTAAATTTAGTTGATCCTCAATGCTTCACTTTGATAGAAAATTATAAGTATAAAAGAAAGTTTTGATCTTTGTCAGTTTCGACAGTGCTTTTTTTCATCTGTACAGATCAGCAAGGAGTGTGTGTACTGTAATCCTTAATCTCTGGAAAGGACACCATGCTGATAATGTTTACATCTGGTAGATTTTACTGAACAGCTCATCTTGTAAAGATGAATAGCGGCTTATGTAGGACATTTTGATTCCTCACTTATTCAGTGTACAACTACACCCTTTCAGAAGCTTTTTATATCGTAGGCAGCTGTTAGCCATGTTGGCCAAATCAGGACCTGAGACTAATTACAAAAACACCATTTCACACTAAATATAAGCTAAATCGCTTCAATTGTACTTTCGCATTATAAAACTGATTTCTTTAAAAAAAAAAAAAGATTTGTATAAGTATTTTTGAGGTCAAAAATTTTCATGGCAGGTCAACAGGAAAACATTCCATATGGACTCAAGCCACAACTTTGAATGAATTAAAACTCTGCAGCATTTTTCCTGAGAGGTACTTTGGCTTTCACATCATGATCTTACTCCCTTTTCAATGCTTTTAGAACCTGCCACTTGAGGAACTGCAGTCATTACCGACTGGACAAGTCATTTTCTTGTCGAGCGCAACTGTGACATTTTGTTTGTGTTGATTTGGTACTTTCTGGTCAGTTAGTGTGTTTATATTTTTCCCCCTTTCCCTTTTTGTCGAGGCAGCCAATTTTCTTTGACTTAGCTCCATTTTCTCTGTTCATTGCTTTTTGATCAGCTACTCAGCTCTGTAAAAACCAGAGAGTTAGATGTGAGTTGAGTATATTTCATCTTTGGCACACAGAGCAAAGTGTAGATTTTCTCATTTTACTCTGTTTACTGTTTGAATGTCCAACTTACATGCAGGTCAGTGCTGAGACTTCGCTCTCTAGAGAAACAGGATGCTTTTCAAGCACTGACCTCAAATCATGATGCATTTATTGCTTTGATTGTTATCAAGTAGGAAATTCAGTCTTGTTTTTCTCCCTTTACTTCTTGTTCATCTCCATTACCCTCTTGTTATCATCACAATCAACCTGCTTTATTTTTAACAGTGTTTTGCCAAGTTTGGGAGAGCCAGGGATTTGTTCCAACAATAATCCTTAATGGCAGCTATGGCAGGAAAACACTTGCTTTCTTGAACAGAAATCCACTTTTTTTTGCATGTTTTTCAATCCCAAGTAAATATTTGATTCCGAATGTTGTTCAGGAGCAGGCATTTTTGCTAAGTATTTTATTACAAAACAGGAAATTAGGCTTATCATTATAATTATTATTATTACATTTCTATTGGTTAGGATGCGGCGCTCTCACTGCTGCGACCCGGGTACGATCCCCGGTCAGGGAACCAACCTCATCCACTCTTAGTGCCTGTCCCAAGCCCGGATAAATGGGGAGGGTTGCGTTAGGAAGGGCATCCAGCGTAAAAACATGCCAAATCAAACATGCGGATGATCCGCTGTGGCGACCCCTAATGGGAGAAGCCGAGAGAAAGTTTATTATTATTTTTTTTACATTTATTTTTTCCCCTCGTATGGCTAATAAAAGTGAGATTTACACTAGAAAATCATAGCCTGCATGGTTTAAAGCATCTTTAAACAGACTAACAGTTTTTCTTACTTGTTTGTTTGTTTAAATAGATGTGCACCATATGATTTTTAAAGAAGGTGAGATTACGCAAAAGTTTACTTCATGTTTAAATTTCAGAGAAAGCCATAGTCATTTCACCAGAGGCTTATAAAGCAAAACTGTTCGTAATTACTGGATTTTCTCTGCCCTGTCAACCAGCACTACACTTTTACATAAAATCTTTACAGCACTTGGATATTATCCAGATCTTATCATTTAACAGCCACAGACATTTGAGCTCATGTATGCGGAAGACGGCTGATAGCTGTTATCCCTTACATTTCTCTATAGCTTTAATGTTGAGGCATTAAAGTGTGCTGTAAGCTGAAAAATATGTGGTCTGCTATTTTTTTTATGTTTGCTTGAATTAATTATTTCTGATATGAATCCAAATGTTGACTGTTTACAGATTAACTTCAGGCTTTTAAAAATAAGTTTTTTTGAAACCCGTCCTACTCTTACATCCTACTTTTTAGTCACGCCCTGTTCAAATTCTGGCTGAGAGTCGCATCTTTTTCGTTTTGTGGTTATGTCCTCCTCCTCCTCCTCCTCCTCCTCGTACCTTTTGGTTTTGTCTGTTCTGTGGCAGAGGTTGATTTATGGGCTCTGTACAGCACAGCAAAGTGGAGTCATCACGCTCCCTAAGCACTGCACTCTCTCCATCATGTTGATCGGCCACACTGTCTTGGTGTACTCGGCTTGTCGGATCGGTGTGTGACCCAGTTTCTCACTGTTGTTGGTCGTTTCAATTTCCAAACCCACTGAGTTGCCTGTATTTCAAAGTACACAGATGGAAGAAAAGCGAGCTAGGCGTTCTGAAAGCAGTGGGGTTTGGAATTAACACCTTTCTAGACTGGATGAGTTTTTATGTACTCTAGTCTTAGAATATCTTCATTACTTTAATAGTTAAGAAATTGTTTTATATCACATTACGTAGGTAAATTATTGCCAGGATAAAAAGTAAATAAATGCATAGAAATGTTTAAAGCTTTCATGCCTTGTTATGGGCAGATCATTTTGTTAGTGTCAACCAGGCTATTATTTGAGTTAGGATTAGTATTGTATATATATATTTTTTAATGTAATTCCAAGGTCAATTGAATAATGTCTTCCATCCTGTAGATGGAGCTGCAGGCTTAAATGTAAAATTAGTGGCTCTTCAAGCCCTGAAATCTTCGCCAAATGTTTCAGACTTAAAGTCAATAAACCACTTAAACAATGTAAACTGTTACTGCTTGCAGATAAATAGAGGACTTGTGTAATTGTTCGAAGCTCCAGCTCTTCAGATACACTCCAAATATGTTGAAAGAGGTTAAGGATTGACCTTTGCCTTTTGGACATTCTCCAAGGCAATAAGCTCCAAGAATAATCCCTAAACAAAACCTCCAGGCCAATAAACAAGCTCGGATGTGAGTCGCTTTGCCGATTGGGGCGGACAGCGATACCTTGCTCTTCATCCTGAATTGTCATGAGTATACAGGATCCTTTTACCCGCTCTGTGATCCCTCACTTCAGACATGTATCTTGTGCGCCTCTTCTGCCTATTTCACCGACCTTCACTGTCTTCTTTTGTCTGGCCTGCATAAGAGTGATGATGCCTCTCATTGTGCTGGCAATATGACAAACAAGGAACAAGATTACCTGTGGCATCGAGGTGGTCAGGATGGATGGCCCGGTGGATCAGATGCAGTGCATCTCTTCAGCAATGCGTTGTGAGAGCACAGCAAGGGCATGTTTTGTAAGCTGACTGATCTCAACATGTGTACAGTTCATGCAACAGGAAATCTCTCTTTCACTCACTCACTCTCTCTCTCTTGTTCTCAATAATGGATGGTGATGGGTGTTCCGCCATCAGCAAATGGTTGAAGCTAATAAGAACTGTTAAAAGCTCCAACTCGTACCCTTTTTGGCTTTATTGTGGTTGTGGTGGGAAAAATAGTACCGAATCCTGAATAATGGCAGCCCTGCATCAACACTGAAATATATTATGGATAATTACCAGAAGGCACTGTGGAGCAGAGCAGTTCCTGTGCATTATACACATTCATTATGGAATAATGCAGAATGTTGCTGTACATACAACCGCGGTTCTTAAAAAAGTGTGAACGGCTTGTAAAATAAAATAAATATTAATAAATTAAACAATGGAATGAATTGCAAATTTTTTAAAAGCATATTCTCTACATCATAAAATGTTTAAACAAGATATGTACCATTTTAATGAAGAATTGTGGTAATTTTGCATTTGATGCAAACATCACATTTTATTGATAATATTATTATTATTATTATAGATTGTTGTCATTATTATCGATGGTATTATGTGAAGGGGTTGCAGGAATTGTTTATATAATGGACAACAAATTTACAAGCACAACTCCATACCGAAATAAAAAACAGAAATGCATCTAAAAAAATACTGTGTTAAGTATCAAGTAACTAAGTTTTTTTTTTTTTACACTGTATGTCCAAATATATGTGGACAACTGACCAGTCCATCCATATGCATTTGTTAAATATCCCATTCTAGATCTATTCCCTTTGCTATTATAAAAAAGTTTCAATCATCTCAGAAGGCTTTCGATTCGATTTTAGATTGTGGCTGTAAGGATTTGTGCTCATTTAGTCCTCAAGAAAAGTAATGAAATGAGGCGCTGAGGTTGAATGAGGATGTCTGCATTGTAGTTGGTGCTTCAGTTCATCCCAGATGTGTGAGGCCAGGGCTCTGTGCAGGATATTTGAGATCTTGTTTCTTTTTGCACATTTTCTGTCATTTTTTTCTCATTACAAAATTAAAATCTAACTGAAAAAATTCACTATAATTCAGTGTCACATGCCTCCCATGAGTACTGTATATTGGTTTGATTAGCAGGGGTAAGGAAGTTCTCCATAATGGTTTTCTGCCTGCGGTTTTTGTTTCTTGAATAATTCACTGCTATTAGCAAACTTATTTATTCCCCAGGTCAGCATCCCACACCTAATCTATAGAAAGGGCATTGAGAGTAAGCTTACAAAGCCAAGGGGTTAAATGAAAGGAGCTTTTGTGGCGTTTGCCCTCAAGGGAAGCCACTGCATTTTCCCATACCTGATTTTTTTCCCCCTTTCTCTTTCTTTCTCTCTGCTGTTGCGCTAACAAAAGAGATATTGGAGATCAGGGTTGCTGTCATTTGAAAGCAGTGACCTTGCCTGTGCTACTTATTATTAGCCTAACCCCATTTCGCATTGAGTGGAAAAAGCACTTGTGCGGGTGCTCGGTTTCAGCCACCCATACCTTGAAGAATTGCCTCCATAATAATAGAACCCGTGATTGTTCACAGGCAACGGGAAGGCAATCCCCATGATAAGAATGATGGCTTTGCCGAGCAGATGGGATATAAACATGGTGATGAGAGGGATGGATTTGAGATGGAAAAAGTGGAGACTTTACATCCCATAAGCCCTTCGAGTGCCATGGTGCTGGGGCTGAAGCGACAATGGTCAATGAGAGCTTAGCCTTGATTCCAGGCTCAAGTTCTTCAAAGACATCTGGATCATGTGGAGGTTCATTGGAACTTTAGGGAGGTAAAATCAAATGTATAAGGCTTCTGAGAATTTCTGCGGAAAAGAAGCCTGAAAAGATTTTTGGTTAAAAGATGGGAGAATCAATGTGTTAAATGATCTCAGAGGAGCAGATGTTAGGGGGTGAAGTTAATTCAAGGTAGGAAGTGCATTTTTCAACAGTATAAACCAATAGATAATAAATGTGCATATCATTAAACTATATTCAGTAATAAACAATAATAATAATAATAATGGTGAAAGCAGCATTTGTGGTGTGCAAGCAATCAGACTCTGATTTGCACACTTACTCATATTGACTTCACTGACTACAGAAATCTTAATGAAGAAATGATCAGCAGGAAATCAGGATGATGGGGAGCCAAATTTGGTGGACAAAGTTTGGACTATTTGTAGCAATAATGGCAGTGGGATGAGCAGGTTATTATAACTTATTTTTTAGCCCCACTTCCTGTTTTTGCAGCCTTTTCTGTCAGATCCATTATCCCATTTTAAGTAAACAATTTGGAGTATGGGATGATTTGTAATATTCATCACCAAATGCCAAATATAGTGAGAGTAAATAAAGACACATCAGACAAGTGAAATAGCTTATTATTTTGGTGTATAACAACAGATGTTTGAAAATCCACGTCATATCAATGTTGTTAATTCTAACAGGTTCGGGCCAATGATGCTGCTATTTGCTTAAATGTGAGAAACTACAGGATAATCAGATAATAATAAGAATGATCAGATAATACTTATCGGCTAATAATTAGATAATCACATAATGATTCTAACAAAAGTTTCACTGCATTTATCAGACGCCCTTATCCAGAGCGACGTAAAAAAGGGCTTTGAGTCTCTATCAGTGAATAAATCAAAACTGGTTCCCACAGGAACACATTAAAATCCAAAAGAAGCTTAAAAAGCCTGTGATTCTGTAAATCTAAGAGCTGAGGCCAATGATACTTGCTGCCATTTGCTCAAATGTGAGAAACAACAGTACAATCAGCTAATAATCAAATCACTTTATAGATGAAACGTGCTTTTATACAGATTACAATCCGTGTGTTAAGATCTTTTACTCTTGAAATTAAACAAATCAGTTCAATCAGACACTGCGTTGGTTCTTGTTTCTAAACATAAATTATTGCTAATCAAATTTATGATCAAATAAATGAATAATATTGTGATCAACCTATTGCATAGTCAAGAGCTTTTCATCAGTCAGTGAATCTTTCTCAGCATAGAAGATTAGCTGAACGGCTTTCTTTCTCTTCTGTCAGCTCTTGTTACTTCTCACATTTTCCCAAAGCACTTCTAAATACTCCCCCTGTTTAAAAATAAAATAATGTTTCCTTAGATCAAAGTATATGAGCACATTTTCTGATATTTGGAGCACAAGCCATAAATGTCAGACCTGGTATTCATACAGTATACATGGTCATTAGCAAAACCTCAGTATGTATTATCAATGCAACATATCCAACATTCAAGAAACTCAGTACCCCAAAATCTTTAATACCTGCATGTCTTTATTTAATGGAAGCTCTCAGATGAATGGTACAATAATAATCCAGTGTCTAATAATCCAGATTAGAATGACAAAATAAACAAACAGCTAAAAAGCTAATTAGTGGTGCCACCAAATTCATTTATTGTTCACATTGTTTACTTACACACAGAACAGCACACCTTTTTTGATATAACTCTGATCTGGGGTCAGTTCAGGAAAGAAAAGTGAGGAAAATTACATGTCGACATGAGCGTGTTGCTCAGTCTGCCATGTCTCGAGCCGTGTGTGAATGCAGACCGAGTGCTGAAAGTCAGTATGTTGTCAGTATGCAAGCCGCGGAGAAATCGGAAAAGCTCAGCTGTGTTTCCTCCTGGCACGCAACCAACTGCTTTCAATATTTCTTTTTGAAAACGTCTTTCCAGGCAGGTAATTAAGTTTCTTTCCACCCCTCCCCATTCTTCTCTTGGCATGGACCTCGGAGTGTAAATGATTCCAATTGAGCGTGTACTGGAATTTAATTGATCAAAATGTCATCCTCTCTGCCACTCATGTGGACAGAGGGTAATAAAAGAACTGAGGAGGGGGGGAAAAAAGTTTTACGGCTCTGGCTTGCCAGCTGAAAAGGTAGTGCCAAGCTGTTGTGGAGGGCTGGTATGTTAAACGTGCCAATAAATATAAAATGTGTGTTGAGCAGAGGAAAGAACTTGGGCCTTTTGAAATGTTATGGTTGAAACATTGGATTTTTAATAACACCTTGTCGCACCTTCTCCAGGACGACAAGACAGTCCTGCTGCTCAAGAAGCAAGAAGTTTTCCAACTTGTACATTTAAGAAAAGCTCTCACATAGGACTATCTTTTGGTGTGTCAGGTGATGTTGTGATGTGATTAGCTCTTCCTGCCTCCGACCTGACTGAGATCAATGAACGCTGTGTCCTCATCGACAGCCCAACCCCATTAAAGAGGCATCGGTCTGCAACCTCACAGTAGCCTGCCAAACCCCCTTTTTCACTATCGAGTCTATGGATCAGGAACAGACAGAGCAGTCAGACATCATTTACTGCTGAAAGATGGACCGTCTGCTTTCAGTACACTATATTGAATCAAAGCATTACTACTCAACATCACAGCACTTTTTTTTAATTATTGCTCTAGGTGGGTTATCAAGACATGATTTACTCTGTGGTGCTGTAGAACACTTCACTGCAACATGTTACTCGTTTACAGAGTGACCCATGAGCTTTAGAATGTTTGTAGAATCCATCAAGGTTTAGTCCTCACTCAGTCCTTTATATCCCCTCTCTGATTTATTAACTTGCTTTATTGATGCCTTTGCGATGAACTCCTGAAGCACATTTAGCAGCAAATGGAAAATCACTTTTGCCTTTAAGCAAACTGTCTTCTCTCCACAAATGTTTTTTTTTTGCTTGCCTTTTCCATACATCAGCTCCATACATTTTTTCTAATACAAATGTTCCCTTTCTTTTTCTGCATTTGAAATGAACCGATGCTTGCAGAACATTTACTGTGCAACAGCACTGTTGATATTTTTCAAACCCCTGGCGGTGGCAGGCGTCCAAATATCTCATGTCTAATGTCAAGCCCAAATTAGAGAAAGCTAATTCATGATTCTGATACCGTTCTCTTTACCTCATTAAGCACTTTGTCAAAATGAGGACAGACAATCATTCCGGGTTGCTCTAATTATGCCACTTGATAGAAACACAGGTTGTGTTTTCTAAAAAAAGGATATACAGAGAAAATACTCTACATGCTTCCTTTAGCAGGGAAGTGGAAGATCTAACAGGAATGTACAAAATCCATATAGTTACATGATGGGCTGTTTTACTGAGACAAGCAATAATTGTAGCTGATTACCATTTATGATTGGAGATGGGGCCAGTTTACTGGGATTAGTAGTAGTCATTTTTTACATACGGCACGTCAATAAACTCAGGTGCATCTTTTTTTGTTATGAAATATATAGACAGTGCAGCATTAAAACCCTTACCATGTGAGTTCCTGAGAGCCTAAATCTACCAGTAATGCAGCTTAGCCATTGCAGCATGTTGCCTACAAAATGCACATTAACGTTTCTTTCGTTTCATTTCGTCTGAATGTAATTTGTGGATTCATCAAATAAAACTGTTTTGCATTGCTTCCTTTCAAGTCATAAATATGAAACACCTGGATTCAAGCAAGTTGTTGTAACGTACACATGAATGTTAAAAATTCAGCGGCATAATTCCTATATAAATTTACATAACTCATCCAAAGTTATAAATTGTGCTTTTTGGCACACTGTTTTATGACAGTAGGTGCTCCCTGTGACTGTGTGTGTGTGTGTGTGTGGCCTTGTACAAATCATGTACATAAGTATTCACAACCTTTGCTCAATTCTTCAAGCACCTTTGGCATCAATTACAGCCTCAAGTCTTGATGTATTATGCTACAAGCTTGGCACACCTATGTTTAGGCAGTGTCTCCCATTCTTTCTTGCAGAAACTTTTAAGCTCCATCAGGTTGGATGGGGAGTGTCAGTGCACAGTCAATTTCAGATTTCTCCAGAGATGTTCAGTCAGGTTTATGTCTAAGCTCTGGCTGGGCCACTCAAGGACATTCACAGAGTCGTCCTGTAGCCACTCCTTTGTTATCTTGGCTGTGTGCTTGGTGTCGTTGTCCTGTTGGAAATGAACCGTCACCCCAGTCTAAGATCCAGAGCGCTCTGGAGCAGGTTTTCATCAAGGATGTCTCTGTACATTGCTGCGTTCATCTTTCCCTTGATCCTCTCCCAGTTCTTGCCTCTGAAAAACATCTCCACAGCATGATGCCACGAGGCTGGTTGTCATGTGCCTTTTACTTAGAAGTGGCTTCGTTCTGGCCAATCTAACATACAGACCTGATTGGTGCAGAGATGGTTGTTCTTTTGGAAGGTTCTCCTCTATCCACAAAGAAATGCTAGCGCTCTTACATAGTGCCCATTGGGTTCTTGGTCACCTCCCTAAGTAAGACCCTTCTACCCTTATTGCTCAGTTTGGCTGGGCGGCCCGCTCTAGGAAAAGTCCTGGTGGTTCCAAAATTCGTCCATTTATGGATGATGGAGGCCACTGGGACTCAATGGGACTTTCAGAAATGTTTCTGCATCCTCCCCTAGATCTGTGCCTCGATACAATCCTGTCTTAGCGGTCTACAGACATTTCTTGGACTTCATGGCTTGATTTCTGCTCTGATATACACTGTTAACTGTGGGACCTCATACAGGTGTGTGCCTTTCCAAATGATGTCCAATCAACTAAATGTACCACAGGTGCACTCCAATCAAGTCGTCAAAGGCTGTGAATACATATGTACATGGTATTTTTTTTATGTGTTTTTTATTTTGTAATAAATTTGCAAAGAACTTTTTTTACGTTGTCATTATTGTTTGTAGAATTTTGAGGAAAATAATAAATCTAATCCATTTTGGAATAAGGGTGTAACATCATAAAATGTGGAGAAAAGAGAAGCGCTGGATGCACTGTAGATACCAGAGAAAAGGGAAAGGGTGTTTAAATACTTCTTTTAGCTTCAGGACCCATTTGTTTTTTATTTGCTTTTTAATAATCCAAGGTGGTAAATGGATGTAATGTGATTTAGCAGGTAATATGACTAATGGTTTAATTGGCCTATGTTTTTCTCTCAGGTCTAGCTTTGTAAAAGCTCTAAAACTCCTCTTAATGCATTTTTTTGTCATCCCGCACCATGAGGTGCATTGAGCGGCAAGGGCTTGATGGTTTACTTGCCGTTTCTGGTGCAGATTTGTTACGGGGTTGGTTTGCTAGACTAACACCCCCTATACTCAATGCTACTCAACTAAATGCTCATTCAATAAGGCAAAAACCATAAACAATAGTAACTCTGTTTAATACAGATCAGTTTTAACCCAAAAATATGGGTTGCAGAAGCGCGTTGTGTTAATAGATATGGCTGTAATTTGTGAACACAAGAGACACTGAAGAGCCCGAGAGAGCCATTATAACTGATATCGTTTCATCAGTGTGATATACATTGTGGGCCCATCGCAGGAGAAAAATGTAACGAGAATATATTCCTGAGATTGCGAAATCCCACAGATTGTTACTGATTATAGCTGTAATGAGAAAGCAACCAGGCTCTTGAGAGCTGAAATGCGAGCTTTTACGATGGCATGCCACAGCCGGTTCTGTGAATGAGGCTCATTTTCTCAAACTAACCATCCATTGCTGCGGCTTTCCCTGGTTTTTCTTTCCACGGGTCAATCAAGACGCGAGCATAGCCACACAAATGCAATAAAATGCGGAGAATTCCGAGGTTTATTTTCTCTGACGAATTGCCGAGTTTTGAAATACGACATCGAATGTGACTGTATAGTGAAGATAGATGCTGGCTTTGCATGATATGGACAAAATCCTACATTGGTATTATATATTGGAGTGCATTTCAATATGCATTTCAATATGCCTTGCAATATAGCAGACGCATGCTTGGTTATTTTACAGGTTCACCTGTATTTATTTAAGCACAATTATTCTTGTTTGCTTGAAAATGTAAAAGAAATTCTATTTGGAGCATTGACTAATTGGTTAAAATGATCAAAGCAAACATCCTGTTGTTTATTAGAGGGCTTATATGTTTTGTTTTAAAACAAATATTAGAGTAGCGATTGACGAAACATATCATGCGGCACTAATAGAGACTCATAAATATTGTGTCACTGTTTGCTAAACTGTTAATTTACTATAGCGTGTTGACAAACAAGGGCAAAACCCTGTCAAGCTCATTTTCCCACAGAGATCAAAATACAGGCCGTGTTTTAAAAATGGGTGACAGTGAGATATAGGCGTATTGTGCGTAATTACCACCAAGAGTTGCTTGTATTTTGACAGGAGAGGCAGGGCTGTAAAATTGTTTTGTTTGGTTTTAGAGTTGATAAGGGAGCAGCTGCCAGTCATGTTGACTGACAGCTTGGTGATGTAACTGTATATCTGAGCGAGTGTGAAATGGAGGGGAAATGACTTTGAGTGACTGGTTTTATCTGCTGCCTTATGCACACCTCATATTTACCATAAGCCCCCATATCATCTCATATCTTTCCATCAGTCGCTTCCTCAATAGCTTTGTCTTCCAGAAACGGCCGTGTGCGAGAACAGCGCCCTGCCTCTCCCACTCTCGGTCTCCCTCGTCTACTTTTCCAGCTCCCTGGCCTGATTAGCTTATGAACTGTGACTGACATTTGACTATTTGCCTGTGCCAGCTTTTTGTTTTTCTTCATTTTCGACCCATCAATGTTTTGCCTGAGTGATTTGCATTCGTGAGAGAAAAAAAGAGGGAGCATCTCCAAATCCTCCCTGATCCATTCTCATGCCTGAGAAGATCTTATCAAGATGTAAATGCTGCTGATAGCTATGGTGGATTGGATAATGGAGTGAATTAATAAACAATTTGGTATGTAAAGGAGCTTTGGGTAATAGCCATTTAAAAAAAGTCGACGTCTACACACACACACATGCATAAGGTTTCTCTCTCTCTCTCTCTCTCTCTCTCTCTCTCTCTCTCTCTCTCTCTCTCTTTCTCTCTCTCTCACACTTTCTCTCTCACACACACACGCGTTCAATGACATCTGCACATTTAGAGCTCAAGCTATTTCCAGGGAGTTGGATTGGGCTGGGTTGACTGCCAATGATGAGATATTGATTAGCTGGGAAATGTCAGTGTTGAATAATAGCCTTGAGCCATGTGGGTATGAGAGCACAAGAGAGGGGCAGTGCCCGTGCTCAGCCACTGGGGGAGGCTGTTAACGTTCCCGTAACCACCATCTGTCATCAGAGCCACTGTCATTTGCGCTGGATTGAAGGGCGGACACATGCCACGCTCGAGACCAGGCAACAGTGCTCCGTTCGATTTAGCTTTGTTTTCCTCACAGCCTCTTGTTTTAGGGTTTCATTTGCCGACGCCTAAAAAAAACAAAAAAAACATCGGCTCAGCTATAAAGGCAGACAGCAAACACACACATTTATGTCAGACAGAGGTGTTTTGAGATGAGCTAGATATGATGAGGTCGAATCTTTAGAGATTGCTCTCGTCAAATTGCCTATCAGTTTATGGTCAGCTGTATAACCCTTGCCCATTTGACATTTTTATTTATATTTATATATATATATATATATATATATATATATATATATATATATATATATATATACACACAGTACTGTGCAAAAGTCACCACCAGATCTGTTGTTTTAGCAAAGTTTTAATGACCATCCATATAAATATTTTTATTTTTTATTTTTTTTTTTATTAAAATACAAACAGAATATACAGGAAATTTGTACACCAACAAATGCACAATTTTCAGATCAAAATGGCTCCTTTAGAGAAAAATCAATATTTAGTGTGATCCCCCTTTACATTGAAGACTTCTTGAACTCTTTTGGAGAGTTTTCTGAAGTAATCTTCTGGTATATTATACCAGGTTTCTTTCAGAACTTCCCAGAGTTCTTCTTTAGATTTAGCTTGTCATTTAGTTTTTTCTCCGTCCAGGTGATCCCATACTGCCTCTATAATATTCAGATCTGTGCACAGTGCAGGCAAGTATATAACTGTCAGTGTTTTTCTCTCCAAATATGATTTTATTGCATTATTAGTGTGTTTGGGTTCGTTAGCATGCTGTTACCCATCTTTCCAGCAAGAATGGAATGGTAAATCAAAACTTGTCTGTACTTTTCGGTATTCACGGTCCCCTCAATTTGGGGGGAAATGCAGCCCCAAACCAGGCCTGACCCTCCACCATGATCTACTGAAGGCCACAGCACTAATTTATCCATCTGTTTCCAGCTTTTCTTCTCACATATTGTCCACAATTGGACCCAAAAATAAGTATTGAACACATCACAATTTTTCTTAGAAATATAATTCTAAAGGTGCTATTGACATGAAATCTTTACCAGATGTTAGTAACAACCCATGCAATAAATACAAAGAAATGAAACCATACATGTCCTAACGAAGTTATGTGAAATTACACAGGGAAAAGTATGAAACACATGAAGAAAGGGAGGTGAAAAAAGACACGGAAAGCCAAGACACCAGCTGAAATCAATCAGTAATTAGAAAGCAATCCTGCCCAGTGTCAGTGCAAATTAATATCAACTGGTTCAGTCCCAACTAATGGCCTATATAAAGGTGTCTCATTACCAAGGTGTCACACAAGAAACATCTCATGATGGGTAAAAGCAAAGAGTGCTTTTAAGACCTTCACAACCTTATTGTTGCAAAACATACTGATAGCATTGGTTACAGAAGGATTTCAAAACTTCTGAATGTTTCAGTGAGCACTGTTGGGGCCATAATCCAGAAGTGGAAAGAACATTTCACCATAAACCGGCCATGACCAGGTGCTCCTCACAAGATTTCTGACAGAGGAGTGAAAAGAATATCAAAAAAATTGTCCAAAAGCCAAGGACCACTTGTGGAGAGCTTCAGAAAGACCTGGATATAGTAGGTACAATTGTTTTAAAGAAAACATAAGTAATGCACTCAACTGCCATGGCCTGTGTGCACGCTCACCATGCAAGACTCCATTTCTAAAGAAAAAGCATTTTGAAGCTTGTTTAAAGTTTGCTACACAACATTTGGACTTCTTCGTTTTTTGCTTCTCCCATTAGAGGTCGCCACAGCAGATCATCTGTCTCCATACTCCCTTGTCCTCTACATCTGCCTCTTTTAACCCAACTACCTGCATGTCTTCCCTCACCACATCCCTTAATCGCCTCCATGGCCTTCCTCTTTTCCTCCTTCCTGGCGGCTCCATCCTCAGCATTCTCCTACCGATATACCCCATGTCCCTCCTCTGCACATGTCCAAACCATCTTAATCTTGCCTCCCTCACCTTGTCTCCAAAACGTCCCTCATGTGCTGTTCCTCTAATAAACTCATTTCTAATCCTGTCCATCCTCATCACTCCCAATGAAAACCTCAACATCTTCAGATCTGCTACCTCCAGCTCCACCTCCTGTCTTTTACTCAATGCCACTGACTCTAAACCATAAAACATCACAGGTCTTACCACAGTTCTATAAACTTTCCCTTTCACTCTTATAGATACCCTTCTATTACAAATCACTTCTGCCACTCTTCTTCACCCACTCCACCCTGCCTGCACTCTTTTCTTTACTTCTCTAACACACTCTGCATTACTTTGCACTTTTGACCCCAGGTACCTGAACTCCTCCACCTTCTCCACCTCAGAGATGATCCTTGATGCAGTCCGACCTCCACCTTGAACCAGTCTGTCGTTCCTACTGTACAATTCACTGCTGTCACACTGTCCTCATACATGTCCTGCACCACCCTCACATACTTTTCTGACACACCTGATTTCCTCATACAATACCACAACTCCTCTCTCGGCACCCTGTCATACGCTTTCTCTAAATCTACAGACACACAATGCAACTCCTTCTGACCTTCTCTATACTTCTCCATCAACAATCTCAAAGCAAATAAGGCATCTGTGGTGCTCTTCCTCGGCATGGAACCATACTGTTGCTCACAGATGGTCACCTCATCTCTCAACCTGGCTTCCACTACTCTTTCCCATAACTTCATGTTGTGACTAATCAACTTTATTCCCCTGTAGTTACTTCTACTGGTATGTCATCTGGTCCAACCGACTTTCCACTCTACATCCTTTTAATAGCTGCTCTCACTTCCTCCTTACTGATCCTATCCACTTCCTGCTTCACCATCTACACATCATCCAACCTTCTCTCTCTCTTATTTTCCTTGTCCACCGCTTCTCAAAATATTCCCTCCACCTTCTCAACACACTCTCCTCACTAGTCAACACATTTCCATCTCCATCCTTTATTGCTCTAACTTGCAGCACATCCTTCGCAGCTCGGTCCCTCTGCCTGACCAATCGCTACAAATCCTTTTCTCCAACCTTAGTGTCCAACTTCTTATACAGCTCCTCATATGCCTTTTCCTTGGCATTCGCCACATCCCACTTTACCTTCTGCTGCATCTCCTTGTACTCCTGTTTACTTTTCTCATCACTCTGTCGATCCTAATTCTGTTTTGCCAACCTCTTTCTAATTATGCTCTCCTGCACTTCCTCATTCCACCACCATGTCTCTTTGTTTTCCTTTCTATTTCCAGATGTCACACCAAGTACCTTCCTAGCTGTCTCCCTTATCACTTCTGCAGTAGTTACCCAATCATCCAGCACCTCTTCACCACCACAGAGCCCCTGTCTGACCTCATCCCTGAATCTCACTCTACAGTCTTCCTCCTTCAGTTTCCACAATCCCATTCTTCTTTCAGTCTTCACTCTCCTTCTTTTCTTCTTCACTTCCAAAACCATCCTACAAACCACCATTTGATGCTGTCCTAGCTACACTGTTTCCTGCTAACACATTACAATCTCCAATCTCCTTCAGGTTGCATCTTCTACATAGGACAAGACTGTGAAATACTGGGAGAATATAGTCTGGTCAGATTATACTAAAATTGAACTCTTTGGATGCCATAATACACACCATGTTTAAAGGACAAATGGCACTGCACATCACCCCAAAAACAACATACCGTCAGTAAAGTTTGGAGGTGGGAACATCATGGTGTGGGGCTGTTTTTCAGCATATGGTACTGGCAAAATTCATATAATTGAAGGAAGTATAAAGGAAAAAATGTACCTAGACATTCTTGATAAAAATCTAATGCCATCTACCGGGATGATGGAGATAAAACAAGAGTGGACATTTCAGCAAGACAATAATCCCAAACACACAGCAAGGGAAACTCACAATTGGTTTCAAAGACAGAAAATAAAGCAGCTAGAATGGTCCAGCCAATCACCTGACTTGAATCCCATTAAAAATCTATAGAAAGAACTAAAGATCAGAGTTCATAGAAAAGGCCACAGAACCTTTGAGATTTGACGAGTGTTTGTGTAGAAGAATGGGCCTAGTTTCTCCATACAGGAGGCGTCTTGAAGCCGTCATTCCCATTAAGGCTTTTGTATGAAGTATTAAATACATCGTGTTCAATACTTTTTTCCTGTGTTATTTCACATTAATACACATAACTTAATTCATGGACATGTATGGTTGAATTTCTTTATATGTGTGAACTGCATGGGTTGTTACCAACATCTGGTAAAAATTTCATGTCAATGACACTTTAAGAAATATATTTACTGAGAAAAATGGTGGTGTTCAATACTTATTTTACCCGCTGTAAATACTGTATATATCATGCATCTGCTACATTTCTGTGCACGTTGGTTTGTTTATAAAGAAAGATCTGGACTGCATTCTTGCATGCATTCTCAAGAAATTGTGATACTGAAGCTGGGGAAAAGATCTAGGAATATCTGTGAGTGTATAGAGGAATTAGTAAAAAAAAAAAACATGAACATGTTAAACCAAGCTAAATCCAAAGAGACTCGCCAAATTACAGTGAAAATGAATATGTTTTAAGATCAGCAGGTTGTTTTATTTATTTATTTTGTGAGCCTCAGAAACCTGTTACTGCAAAACACCCCACCTCCCAAACTCCATTCCTGCTAGGAAAAAAGAAAGAAATAAGGATCCCCATGACAACTGAGCGAGAACAATTGTCACGCTGCGCGGCGGATGACTGGCATCGCACTCCCTTCATCCCTCCTTAAGGCCCCCGACGGCAAATGCCAGAAGATATATTATTCATGTAGCCACGCTCCAAACACTATTGACAGG
Source organism: Silurus meridionalis (assembly GCF_014805685.1). NCBI lineage: Eukaryota > Metazoa > Chordata > Actinopteri > Siluriformes > Siluridae > Silurus > Silurus meridionalis. Next base: position 7,744,686 of record NC_060894.1, on the reverse strand, counting down.
AAGCAAGAGAGAAAAAAAATTTCCCCTGGTGTGCAAGCATGGGCAAACTGCACATGTTTCTTTCTAACATGCAGATGAGAGGTGTGGCCTTTGTTAGGGCATTTGTGAAGAGCTTAAAGCTTCATCTCTTGATGCTGGTAATCTATTATCAGCGGCCATTCAAGTTCGAAGTCATGATTTGGATAATCGGTTGAGTTGGCTGCCATTAAGAAACTAAAAAGTTCTTTTAGCACCAAAATCCGCCCAAGAGAGGTGATCAGGTGCCACCAGATTGCATTCCTTAAAGCACGAGAGAGCATGTGGCGTGTCTCAGTTATTCAAATCCTCCTTCCAAGACCCCTCTTGTTAATTCCTGAAAGAGGATTAAGCCTTCAGAAAGCAATTAGATAATAATAACAATGAATTACGCTGAATATTCCCCTGGTAGGCAGCCATAAGTACTATTCAAACAAACTTATGGTAGAGTCCTGCGCAAATAATAAACATTCTTGCATGCCGATTGCTTTGTTGAATGTATTATTAAATGGTCTGGCATTATGAATGAATGCCTTTTTATATTTATTTACATTTATCCTTACACTGTTTTTGGCTGAAGCTCCCTCCCTGCCACATGACAGCAAACAGCAAACCTTGTGTTTCCTGACGTACATCAGTGTGCTTCCCATCGGCTTTCCTTCTCACATACTGATGCATGTCTGAACCAGAAATCGTCGGTTTTGATGCATCGCTCACTAAGAGCTGCTTGTCACACTATGCATTGTCCATGTCTTATATGTTTGAGTTTCCACTGAAAAAAACTAAAGTTTCCAATGCCTATTCATAGAAAGTTTGTCTAAAGTTCTTTCTGTCCATTAAATAAATGCCCCTTTAGCTATTATTCATCAGCTAGAGAAAGGTTTTTGGCATTTCCGCTGTTTATGATTTTAGCTTTTTTACTTTTGCGAAATTCTCAAAGAAAACTTAAGAATGTACAGCCATACTCACAGATGAACAGAATTTGACAAATACTTTTGATGGCTGGCCTGACAAGACACAAATAAAGTAATTTTATAATTGAAATAATAATAATAATAATAATAATAATAATAATAATAATAATAATAATAATAATAATAAAAACAGTATTTAAAATATTCTCCGTCATTATAATGTTGTCAGGTGGCAAATCTAATTTTCATCAGATGATGCAACCATGTAAATGCGTGATTTAATGTCAAAGTAGTTAATTGACTGAAAACTAGATTGTAATTAGCTACTGTCTGGTCTGCCCGCAAAAAGTAAAATCAATTGCCAATGATGCTACATTCCTAGCCATTTGAATGCAATACATGTTTTTTATTAATATAAATAAAATCTAATTATTATCTTAATTAAATAATTTAATTTGAAAATTATTGATGACAACTGAAACTTCTAAAAATAAGTCATGCATATTTATGTTTCAGTAACATTGGTTTAAAGCATTGAAATTAATTTTTTGACAGTTTCACTTACTGATGATTAAAAAAAAAAAGTTCAGCGTCGGTTAAACAGCAAGTGAGAGGAATAAATGATGGAAGAAACTCCTGACTCTAACTTGCCACAAACCCCTTGGCCTTATTTGAATCATATACTGTATTTTTTTTTTTTTAAAGTTCTTTGAAAAGAAGTTTTTGGGCTCATGAAAATTTGTCAAGTCAAGTCAAGTTTATTTGTATAGCGCTTTTCACAACAGACATTGTCTCAAAGCAGCTTTACAGAAATCAACAGTTAAGGTGAATGGTGTGCATTTATTTCTGATAAGCAGCCATGGCGACTGTGGCAAGGAAAAACTCCCTTAGATGTTATGAGGAAGAAACCTTGATTTGTCTAGATATATATCAGTGTTTGACTCATTAATCTCATTCTATTAATCGATTGGTGTGCTGAGAGCAACATTCGAGTCTTTTTACATAAACTGAGTTGATTAACCTTAACTATGATAAAATAAATTATAGTACTTTGGATTCTTAAGTACATTTAAAGGCAAATTATTTTGTACTTTTACTAAAGTAAACATTTATAGGGAGCACTTACTCTTACTGGAGTCATACCTGGAGTGTATCTCCTTAATATATATATATATATATATATATATATATATATATATATATATATATATATATATATATATATATATAACCCAGTTAACTGTGTATGGCTCTGAGATCACTTTCAGCTAATCAGTTGTGTAATAAAATATTATATCCGCAAGCTGGGGCCAAGTGGACACACTTCTCAACTGCAGCATGCAACTCACCTCAGTCTCATCGCTAATTACCTGAAGAGCCTGTCTCACAAATGACACATTTATATTACGCTAAGTTGAACTTCCCATTAAGATCACTGTCATATCGAGCACTGGCCATATGGAAATCTGATATATGACCATACACAAACATATATATATATATATATATATATATATATATATATATATATATATATATATATATATATATATATATATAAAATTATACTTAATATATGTGAACTTATATAAACATATCTGTAGTTCTATTGGGTGCGCGAGACATACATAATAAAGTATATGTACAAACATGGGGAAAATAGTTTGTTTAACTTAAAGTGCAAATTGATTACTGTTCCATGCAATGATATCTCAAGGGTAAAATTATGTTTAATATTGCAATGTTACAATTTTGTTACATTATGTTTAATTTTAGATTTGGTTCCTTGTTGTGACCTGTTACTTGTTGGCACACGGGTTTTAAACAATTGCTTTAATTTAAGAACTGGATTATGTCCTGCTGCTTGCTTTTTTTTGGACTCTGGAGCAATTGTACGGCAAAAATAAATGTTTGAAAATGAAACATGTTTTGACCATTTTTTTTGTAGAAAAATGACATCTGTTCCTCATATATGAACATGTATTCCATATGCATATATGTGTCATACATGTGTATTTGGAAAAATATATGATACATATATAAAAATGGGCATTTTTGTAATATTTTGAAATATATGTGGCATACTGTATATGTACAAGTAGCTGGCTTTTTTATATCTGTGAAATCCAAGCATGAACATGTATGCAATATATATGCTTTGCGTATATTGCTATATATCAGACATATATGGGTGTCCTGGTTTCTGACTGTTTGCAGGCTAATCCTTGTGGCACACAGCGGATCATCCGTATTTGAGATCCGCATGTTTAATTTGGCACATGTTTTTACGCTGGATTGTGAACTAAACGACAAAAAAAAAAAAAAACGTTCATTTTGATGAATCAGATTCAAGAACCAAGCCACTAAAATGATCTGATCTTCCCATCACTACTGCACCTCACTATTAAGTAGTGGTTGACCACTGCTATTACGTTCACAGGAAAATTTCTCTGAAAATCCAGATGGAGAACATCTTCAATTTCCTTTAAAGCTCTGCACTCTTTAGCTTGGTGCAAAAGATTGTAGTGGTGCTTAGCTAGGCTGTCATGCTTCTGACTGAAAAGGTTCAACAGTTCAGCACATGTTCCAGTTTGTGCATCTTACACTCCGCTGACACAGGCTTATCTACTGATGCCAGGTCACTGTTCCTTCCACCTGGGGGAGTGGGTGTAAGTCCTATATTTGTTGTAGCTGCATTTTGTGCAACCTTTAATACATAATTTATTGTCTAGACCACACACAACTGAAGACACCAGCAGAGAAATGCTGATGGTTTTGACCATGTGACACAGACTGGACAATATTAAACACTGTTTGTAAGACAGCCTGTGCGAATTTTGCTCTTCAGAATGATACTGTAGATAGAGTTCAGTCAAAGGATTGACTATCACATGCCTCTGCTGTTTTTTTTTTTTTTTGGTGACTATATACTTTCTCACCTGTGCCAAATCAAACATGCGGATGGTCCGCTGTGGCGACCCCTAGGAACATACAAATTCCTGCACTGAAACATTTTAAATTATCTTAACAACTTTAGAACTACTGGTATTTGTAGAATCAGAATACTTTATTGATCCCATAGGGAAACTGTTGGTTGCAGTTGCTTGCAGTAAAATATCAAAGTAAAGATTAAGTAGTAAATAAACATAAAAATAAGAAAATAGAAATAGATTTATATATTAAGTGAAATGAAATATATACCAGCATGAAATGGAATTTGTAGCAGCAGCAGAAAACAGATAGCAGAAAATGTAGACTACAGTAAGTTATAAAATTTATTACACATGTAACTAATTATTATTATTGCAGTTTTCTGCACATTATTTCTTAAGGTATGAACAATATACAGTATCTCAGAAAATTGAGTACATCTCTCACATTTTAGCAACCATTTTCTCAAGCAACAATGCTATAGAAATGAAGCTTGGATATATTTCAGAGTAGTCAATGTGCAGCTTGCATAACAGTACAGATTTACTGTCCTCTAAAAATAACTTAGCATGCAGCCATTATGTCCTGTTCATTATGTTCATTTATTTGTCTGCTTGGTTCAGATGGTGTTTAGCATGTGTGGCGACGGCCTGGTGAGAAGTACAGAGAAACTTGTCTTGCATACAGTCAAGCATGGTGGTGGTAGCATCATGGTCTGGGGCTGCGTGAGTGCTGCTGGTACTGGGGGACACATTCAGTGAGGGAAACATGGATTCCAAAATGATTCCAAAATGTACTATGACATTCTAAAGCAGAACATGATGCCCTTTCTTCAGAAACTGGGCAGAACGGCAGTTTTCCAATGTGAAAACGACCCCAAACACACCGCTAAGGTGACAACTGCCTTGCTCAGGGTGAAGGTGATGGAGTATCCAAGTATATCTCCAGACCTGAACCCTAATAAGCACCTGTGGGGCATCCTCAAGGGGAATACAGCGATATAAGCTGAACAGTGACTACTCTAAAATATATCCAAGTTTCATTTCTAAAGTATTGTCCCTTGAGACAATATACCAAAATGGTGGCTGAAATGTGATGGGGTGTACTCACTTTTGTAAGATACTATATAAGTGTGAAATGAATTTTGTTTATGGGAAAGATTTTAAACCAAATCACGACATAGTATTTGATTTTTTTATATATTATTACAACACAATTTCATATTGTATTCTTTGTTTGTTTATTTGTCCAGACAGGTGCGCCATTTGATATTTTGGCTATTTGAGATACCAAAACATAAAAATTATTTGAATGCACTAAACATTTTACAATTTTAAACTAATTAGGTTTTTTTTAGAATATAGTGATGTCATGCACTTACCTTGTCATTTTATAAGAAAATAATGCACTTGGACACAAAAATGTACGTAATGTCACTGATATGTGTCCTCTCCAACACCAACATCAGGTTTTCTAAACTTCATCATTATTAATAAGAGATCCTCTCAGCGTCACTTCGCCTGCAGGAATGAAAGTACAACAATTCCTTATTAAATTGGATATTTTCTAATTTCAGCTTGAAGAAGACCAAATAAACAAACATGATGATGATCCTTAAGGCTATGTGATACCAAACACTTTTACAGCATCCAAACCTTTGCAGTTGTCTGCTTTTCACAAGCTTGGGGGTGATCCAGAGAAGACAAGGGTTATGAATATTCAGACTTTTATTGCCTCTGACAAATAGCTAAGGAGACATTGACACATGACACTCTCCCCTGCCCTGCATGGGCCGCCACTCTTTTCCTGTGCTCCCTTCTCTAGCTTTGCCAGAAATTGGGGTGACAGGTGCTTGACAACATCTATTTAAGACGAAGAGGGAGATTAATAAGTTAATTAATCATTCTGTGTCATTCGAAACGGCCCCAAGAGAGTTCCTGCTGCAATTTATTTTTAAAGAAAACATACTGTAGATGTTTTTACCCCCAACACACACACACACAAACACACACACAAATCATAATTGATTTCACCCTGCGAAGCAGCCTGCTATTTTGGCCATGGTTCTTAATTATGATTGGTGTGTTATTGCTCAACAGAGCATACCAAATTGCCATTATGTTGTTTGCCTGAGCCTAATCTAATTGGCACATTGTCACAAAAGTAATTATCTGTCATTTAAATTGATGCCATAAGCACAAGTTACAGGCACACCTGCTGCCACAAGCAGGACCCAGACTTCCCTCTTTCCGCCCATCTTACTCGTTTTTTGTTTTTTTTTCATCTTTGCATAATGTATTGCATCCATACCTAGAAAAGCTTCTGATTCTAATTTATATCTCTATCTTAAACCTGGGGTAGAATTTAGTTGCTTCATAAACCTGGTAGAGGTCAGAAACTAGTAGTGCACTAATATGATTGTATATCAAGAGTTTTTTCTGTCACATTTGACCAATAATTGAGAATCAGTTACATGACCAAAACTTTAACCAATATAACAAATATATATAAAAATCAATAAATAACACAGGAGGTAGTCCATGTAAAATGTAAAAAAAAAAAGAAAAATTGCAGGAAAAAAAAATATTGTGCTTTTTTTTTTCCAATAAAGCAAAAGTTCTTTTTAACAAATTTCAGCAAAGAAAAATATCTAATGTCTGCAAACCTGTTGAATACGTTAACCCTTATAATATTACTTCAGTGGCAAATGTTTGGTGTACTGTACCTTTGCTGACATTTTTTTACTACATGAAGTAAGCACTTACTACAATGCATGATATAAACACAGCCTTTTTGTTGTCTTTAACTGTTCCAATAAAACTAAAAGTAGTTTTAGATGCAGTGGTTGCAGATTTTTTTTTACTTATGGTGAACTTTGACTACATTGACTCAGGACTACTTTTCACTTCTGATCATCATCACTGTACCCCACAACATCGTATATCTGCTATAAGTGGACATTCGGTGCAACCCAGATGAGGATGGTTCCCCTTGTGAGCCTGGTTCCTCTCAAGGTGTCTTCCTCATGCCATCTCGGGGAGTTTTTCCTTGCCACAGTCGCCACCGGCTCGCTCATCAGGAACCAACTTACTTATAAAGAACATATTCAATTTTAATCACCACATTATCTGTGTAAAGATGCTTTGAGACAATGTTTATTTTTAAAAGCGCAATACAAATAAAAAATGAATTGAATAGAATTGAATTAAACTTTGCACCAGAGATTTGGTGTTTGTTTTTGAATTATACATAGAAATTACCACATAAATTACACAGCTGCTGATGAAGTGCAGTTTTCAGTCACTCTCCCTGTATGCATCTCTGTAGGACTGTTACTGTTTCTCCTACCACAAGACTTGGTAAGAGATCGACTCTAGTTGCATGACGTTGACTTTCTCTGCAGCGGATCATGGGCAGCTCTTTTGGTCTACCTATTAAAAATTCAAAGAAGGAGGAGACGACGATAAATCTGGCCTTATTAATTTTAGCTTTGGATAAATAATGCATGGCTTTCTGGCTCCTTTCTATCTCCCCCTCTGGCCCTTCCAGCCTGTAGACTTAGTATCTGTCACATCTGATATCCGGACAGTTCATCTGGCCGTCAGATACGCCATGAATAGTTTTTGTTTCTGGACTTCTGTCCAGTCGAGTTTGCTTACAAAAACAAACACAGAGCAGAGTATTTTTGGGTATTATTGTGCTCTGTAAACAAATAAGCAAAGCCATTGAAATGATGACCAAACCTTAGTCTAGAATGTCTTTTTTAAAAGTTAATTAATTCATTCTTTCTTTTGTCTGTTCCTTCCCTCTGAGATTGAGAGCCTATTTTTACTGTTTAACTGAGCCTCTGTCTTCTGTTATGTTTTTAAACATGTCACTTACTGTGCTTATTTTCACTTATGGATACAGTGATAAACATGATGGCCTTAATGGAATATGTCCAAGTATGTCTACTGAATCTACACATAAACATATATCTGAATTATATCTACTAACCATTAATTCTGGAGCAATGAAACTGTTTATTCTTCTCTCTGCTGGCTTGTCTAATGCTGAAACGTTCTGGAGAGGGGTCGGATGCAGAGCTAACACTCATTCTGCATCTGTTGCTCTTCTAGTTTAAATCCGTCTGTGTTGAGCAATGAGTGATAGACTGTTAGTTAAGACCTTGACTCAGAACATTAAGCGAGCGAGAATGATCGTGCTTTTGAAAACGGAGATTTGGAGGTCTCATCATTTCATAATAAAAAAAATTAAAAAATTACAGATATTTTGTCATTATGTCAAAGTTGACATGAGCATTCAACTGCTTTGCAAGGCAATAAGCATGCTCCCTCCATCTCGTAACTATATATCTATTTACTCAAGCTACTCGTTGTCCCAATTTTGAGATCTGCAGCATTCGGCTGATGGTGGTAACAGTTTGGCTGCTGCAGACCTTCTTCCAGATTTCGGCTTATTGACTAGCTTTTCGCTTTATCAATATTTAATGTCCTTTTCGACAGAGATCACATTTTGTGGTGGGAGCTTTTTTACCCCACTCTTAGCCACACTGCCTGGCCTGAGGTCTGGTGGGTTGCCTGGTTTCTTTTTTTTTTTTTAGTTATTACATGTAAAGTAGCACTGGCTTGTCTGATTTCCTTTCAGACCTGACTGGCGATGTCAAGATGAAGCCATGGGGTGAAGGAGCGTATGCAAGACAAGTACAGATTTTGTTTCTGCCAATAAACGGCTTGTTGAAGTGATAACTCTGTGTGTCAGCTGTAGTCTGGGAAACTAAGAAAAGCTGTCTATTAGGGTACAAGATAGATGCTTTTTATAAAATCACTGGTAAACAGTGGTGAACCAGTGACAGGGTCATGGGCGACCAAAGCTCATTGATGCACACAGGGAGCAAAGACTGGCTCGTGTGGATGTTTTTGCAGCAAAATGGGGACCAACATAATATTAGGCAGGTGGCAATAAGGTTATGCCTGGTCGTTGTATATATACAATAATAGGGCTGTCAAAATGAATGCATTAACGCAAATTTCTTTATTGACAATGTCCTTTCTTTACTCAGATATAAAAAAAATCTCCATAGAACCGTCCGTGTGGAAACATAGCAAAACCTCTGTTTGGTGTCCTGATGACATCATTTTAAACACCATAATTACTTCAAAACATTAACAAGAATATTTTGTCTTTATGCTCTATGCTTATTTTGGTTTTACTAATAATAAACATACATTTGCATACAGCATCCATATTTGTCTATGCCTATTTGATTAGAGTATAAAAAACAGTACAGAAACATGGCCAGGGTTATACAGAGGTTTTTCAAGAAGGGTTCAACTCCGGCCTCACAAGGGTCTATCAAAAAAGTTGAGCTGGCTTTAAAAAAAGATGCATGAATGCTGCCAGCATTGCTTGAGAGTTTGCAGGGCCAAACGGTCCACATGCGAGTGCTCAGACCAAACGCTGCACACTGCAACTGCAAGTTTTTTTTGCATAAAGGAGAAGGAAGCCTCTTCTGAAGCTGACTCAAAAGAAAGCCTGCAAACAGTTTGCTGAAGACAACCTGTCGTATGATGAGACTAAAATAAGCTTGTCTGGCTCAGATGGTATCCAGCATGTGTGGTGACGCCCTGGTGAGGAGTACCAAGAAAATTGTGTCTTGCCTACAGTTGAACATGGTGGTGGTAGCATCATAATCTGGGGCTGCATGAGTGCTGCTGGTACTGGGGAGCTGCGGTTCATTGAGGAAAACATAGATTCCAACATGACCTTCTGAAGCAGAACATGATGCCCTCCCTTCTGAAACAGTACCGAACGGCCGTTTTCCAACATAATAACAACCCCAAACTCACCACCAAGATGACAACTGCCTTGCTGAAGGTGAATGTGATAGAGTGGCCAAGTATGTCTCCAGACCTGAACCCTATAGACCTGAACCCTATATATAGACAATGGAGATGCACTATGTGTCTAACATCCAGCAGCTACATGATGTCATCATGGAGAAGTGGCAGAGGATCCCAGCAACAACCTGTGCAGCTCTGGTGAATTCCATGATAAGGAGGATTAAGGCAGTGCAATATAACAATGGTGATCACACAAAATATTGACACTTTAGACACAGTTTTGACGTGTTCACTTAGGGTGTAATGCCAGAAGAGATACTTAAATGGTTGCTGAAATATCACAAGTGTACTTACTCTTGTGAGATACTGCATATACAAAACAATTGTGTCCTGGCATTGCATTATGTCTTAAATTGCATGCATACATACCATTCTTTTTACAGTTAGAGTTTGAATACGATGAAATAAAAACCCTCATTCTGTTGCTACTGTTGGGTCTGTTTTGTATACCAACCTTGTGGATTTTCTATAATAGTAAATATCTTTTAAATATCGTGACTTGTCTCTAGGGATAAGAGGTACTTGTAGATATACATCAAGACTCTTTTCTGTTATGGCATCGAGGTGGTGAAATGAACTTTCTCTAGATGTTCAAAACGCTGATTCACTGCCTTTCTTCAAACAACAGGTGAAAACCTACCTATAAATATAGTTTGGCCTTTTGCAGCTAATGTTAGATACTGCACTGGAGTTTAACAATACATTTTTATAAGAGCACTAGGAAGATATAGTTTTTTTACTTGCTTCTGTTTCCCTCAGGTATAATGACAAAATTGCATTGCTCCTGTTTTTCTGTCTGACCTTTCATTAATTTGACATTGCTTTGAGTTGACAGTTGTCATGTCGGCCTACATTGTATGCTCATAGTTTGCTTTTTGTTGTCATATTAATCTGTTTATTCGTGCTTTGCTCTGAAAGATAGCATGATGGAAACACAGCTCAGTTTTCAGTGTAATAAGCAGGGATAGACAAATCACTAAACATGCCATCTGAGATGAGATCAAAAAGTTAGTTTGGGACATTGGGTTTTCATTTAAGAGATAATGATGCTAGACGCTAGAAGTCTGTACTCAACACAAGAAAAATTATTTAAACATTTCGAAGACTGTCTTTTTTGTCTGCATGATACTTTATCAGCAGACATCACCCGTGTACATAATTAGCTTGACATACTTTTGCTTGTTTGTGCTGTACAGCTCAGTTCATCACATAAACCTGTTAGCATCACATAAACCTAGGCAAGCAAAGTGGAGCTTTGAGTTGCCCTGTAGACTAGCTAAGGGCATTGGTAGCTCATAAAGAGCTGGGTTACTAATTGGAAGGTGGGGATTTAAGCCCTGGTATCGCCAAGCTGCCACTCTTGGGGCCCTTTAGCAAGGCCCTTAACCCTCTGTGCTCCAGGAGCACTGTATTATGGCTGACCCTGCACTCAGACCCCATCTTCCTGACATTGCTGGGATATGTGGTGAAATAGTTTCACTGTGCTGTAATGTACATGTGACAGGTATATTTATGTCACTTGTCACAATACTTCACCTTTCTTTCTTTCTTTCTTTCTTTCTTTCTTTCTTTCTTTCTTTCTTTCTTTCTTTCTTTCTTTCTTTCTTTCTTTCTTTCTTTCTTTCTTCTCTTATATGATTTGTCCACCCCTAAATAAATTAATAACCTTTTGGAGTAGGAGAAAGATTGGACTTAAATTTTGCATTTATAGCACTTGGCAGACCCTTATCCAGGGTGAGATGCATTTATCTCATTCATACAACTGAGCAGCTATCAGCTTAAGGGCCTTGCTCAGGGGCCCAGGAGTGGCAGTTGGTGCAGGTGGGATTTCAACTTGTGACCTTCAGATCAGTGAAATGCCTTAAAAGCATGAACTATATCTTCTAACTGTACATGTTACTAAACATGTACTTTAATTAAGATTTGTTTATAACTCCTTTATATTCATATACAGTCATACAGTATTCCATTGTCTGATTCTTAAACTCAATGACTCAACTAGCCTGTCTATACTAGTAAACCTCATGCAACTTAGCATCCAAATCATTTGTAAAATATGTTTCAATATGTCTCTATAATGCCTCTCCAAATGACACTTTATAGAAAAAAAGCTTTATAGAAAAAATCTCTGCTGAAACAGAACTGTAACCTGCTTGGTCACTTTTTTTCATTAAAACTATGGCCAGATTTTTTAGTTCTTCCTATTTTTATTTATTTTAGCACTCAATAATCATAACCTGACACTTGTTTCATTCAACTTGTTTTCACTCAATCTTAATACAGTCAATTGGCAACACAACACGTTCAACAGAAAGCGTACATTATGTACACAACAAGCCCTTTTACTGAGATGTGTAATCCTTGTGTATTATTTAAAGTTTCTCCCCATACAGTACACTATATGTGTGTGAAAACTCCTAAATTCCTGCACAGACAGATGACTGGTGTCTGCACCCTATCAGTGCACTTCTTGTCTACATTTTGAAGCATTTTGCTTTCATCCCCAGCTTTTTACCCATTTCTCTCTGCATGATAGTGAGCAGGTTAGCATCAGCTCCAAAGGCCCCAAACCAGACTGAAGTGAGTAAATGATGAAGAGTCATGCCGAGACAGCTGCCCTTGCTCCCAGCCTGACGATGACAGCCGTGCTCTTGTACACGTCAAAAGTGATACGATGATTGCACGTTTTCAAGAAAGTGCCAACGCCGGGCGCGATGGACCGGCGGCGTGCTGAGCAAGTGTGTTCTGTGTGTTTGAGAGAGAAAGTGAGAGTGTCGGATTTGTGTATCACTCTTTGTTTTAGCATCAAATGCCATCATGATTAATAACCTGCAAGGAGAGATATGAGAGGAGAAAGTAAAGCCCAGATTCTTGCCGCAGTGCTGGATTACTCAAAAAGGCGTTTAATTAACAGTGACACTGCCTGGCCTGCACAGCTCGCTGAGCAGAATATCAACACTCTGGCATTCTGAAAGAGTCAGGCCTATATTACACAGATTATAGAGGATGTAATTCTCTAATGATGGCTCATATAAATCCTATTGTACATCTAAAATATTCAGTAAATAATGTTCTTCTGTATGTCTTGTTGCTATAGTGAATGTGAGGCATAATAGTGAATCTGCAGCCGTATTACTATGTATTAACATGTTCATGATTGTTAGGTGACCCTAAAAGGAATAAGACACTAATGGTATGCTGTTAGTGGAAAACAATAATCTGATGTGAATGTGAATATTTTTTTACAGCACATCAAAAAGTGTGTTTTTTCATAAATATACAGTACTGTGCAACTGTTTAATAATAATAACAGTCCACAAATGCCAGTGTTTTATCAGCTTTTTTTCTGTACAAATTTTAATTCACTGCATTAGCAGTTCAATTGGGATCATTATCGTGCTGAAAAACAAAACTATTCCCAATCAACCACTTTTCTGGAATGAATAAAAGCCTGTCCATATTTTTGTCTGTACTTTTTAACATTCATGATCCCATCAATTTGGACAATATCGTCAACACTACTGCCAAAAATTGCAGCCCCAGACCAGGACAGATTCTCCACTATGATTCACTGAAGTCCACAAGCACTCTATCTAGCTCTATCTAACAAGCATCTATCTCTCTCCAATTCTTCTTCTCATGTATTTTTGACGATCTGACCTAAAAATTTCAGATTGGATTTGTCACTCTATAAAACTATTTTACACTGATCCTTATTCCAGTGTTTGTGATCTACTGTACACAGCTGTTCTACTGCTGTTAAAACATTGTCTGCCTTATCAGATTTGGTAGTAAATACAATCACAAGGCAAAAAAAGACTGCTTAAAAGAAATTTCTAAACTACTTGCTCTTTCTGACCACTTGCCCTTTTCTAGATTTCTTTCTGACCTTGTAATCCAGTTCATCCCAGAGCAGTTCAATTTACGTAGGATTACGTACAGTAGGGCAAATAAGTATTTAGTCAGCCACCAATTGTGCAAGTTCTCCCAATTAAAAAGATGAGAGAGGCCTGTAATTTTCATTATAGGTACACTTTAACTATGAGAGACAAAATGAGAAAAAAATCCAGAAAATCTTGTGTGGAGCCCCAGATCAGTGGTCTTGTATGTCTTCCATTTTCTAATAATTGCTCCCACAGTTGATTTCTTCACACCAAGCTGCTTACCTATTGCAGATTCAGTCTTCCCAGCCTGGTGCAGTTTTTTTGTTTGTTTCTGGTGTCCTTTGACAGCTCTTTGGTGTTGGCCATAGTGGAGTTTGGAGTCTGACTGTTTGAGGTTGTGGACAGGTGTCTTTTATACTGATAACGAGTTCAAACAGGTGCCATTAATACAGGTAACAAGTGGAGGACAGAGGAGCCTCTTAAAGAAGAAGTTACAGGTCTGTGAGAGCCAGAAAGCTTTTTTTGTAGGTGACCAAATACTTATTTTCCACCATAATTTGCAAATAAATTTTCTTAAAAAATCAGACAATGTGATTTTCTGGATTTTTTTTTTCTAATTTTGTCTCTTATAGTTGAAGTGTACCTATGATAAAAATCATCTTTTTAAGTGGGAGAACTTGCACAATTGGTGGCTGACTAAATACTTTTTTGCCCCACTGTAGGTTTGGTGACTGGGCAGGTCATTCCATGATAGATAACACTCCACATGACTGTTTGCTCTCTAAATAACACTTACAGTGCTTAGACATACTGTATGCTTTGGGGTTTTTGTCTTGTTGTCTGGTAAAGTTGGTTCCAATGAGTTGCAATCCAGTTGGAATTGCATAATGTTGAGGTATGGAATGGTAGTCATGTTGGTTTTAGTATTACATTCACCCGAAATAAGTCTTATTCCTTTCCTGCTCTAGAACAACACCAGACCATTAAGCTTTCACCTCCATGTTTGACTCTGGATGAGAGGCAGCCTGATAACTTCTTCTCTCCTGATCTCTGTCTTATATAAGTTGTTCTGTTAGTGCCAAAAATTTCACCTTTGGACTCATCTGTTCACAAAAATTTCTTCCAGTCATTCAATCTATATTTTGACCTGAGCATCTGTTTATACAACCTAATAAGCAGACTTTGTAGTCTTATGCAGGAAACTGTATAAATTGTAGTGTGAGAGCTTTTACCTTTTGATATATAATCCCGTTCGGATATGACTGCGATATTTTCAGGTCATCCAGGCTGCATAACTGCGTTTTTCCCATGGCCGAGTAATAGAGTTGTATAAACCTTTGCTCTCTGATGATATTGCATTGCCTGTTTTATTTGTGCATCGTCAACTAGCTTCACAGTTACTGCTTTGCCCTCACAAATGAGATGATATCTCTCTAAAAGCTCATTGTTATGAAATATTTTAGACACATTCACAGTACTGTGATGCAGATTGCTGGCTGCCATGCACATTTACATAGGCTTAGGAGCTAAATGCACTAAAATGCTCTTGAGATGAAAAATAGGGCTAATCTTATGTTGGTTTAAGATTTCAGTTGAAATTTGCATTTTCACAGTGTGTGAAATCTTAGATGCAGTCTATAAGGCTGACTGGTAAGGTGTGTTCTCCACGTCAAATTATATGATTAAGATCCTCAGACGAGTAACCTCTGATTAGAAAAAAATGTATATGTCTTGTTTACAGCATTAATCCATTGATCAAAACATGAAACAAGCATGTTTTTCTATACATTAGCATGTTTCATTTATTTTCCTCTACTGTGGTAGGTGTCTGTAGCTGTTTTGTCGGTTTTCAATGTATTGTGAATGCTATGCCTTTTACTTATCGACAAAGATGAGTGCAATAGTCGTGCAAATTTTTCAGACATTTCTCACATTGACTGAACTTTTGTCATCGTTCAGTATTGTTTGATATGGTCCTAGAGTAAATTTGCCTGAAAGAGCTGCTGCAAAGTCGACTTCAAGAGCACATTTTCTGCGAATATTTTTGAATTTATATTGAAAAAAATGATAAGTATATTTAGCTTTGACAGTAAAAACGTGCTTTGCACTTCACAAACCTTTTTATACAGTCATGATTTCCATATATTAGAGATTGAAGATTGAAGGATTGGGCATGTTTTTGGATTAAACACAGCACGTTCTCATCAAATAAGTCAGACAGCTTTTGGGGGTTTAAGCCCCAGCACTGCAAAGCTGTCACCCTTGGGCCCATGAACAAGGTCCTTGACAGGGGAACTGCATCATGGCTGACCCTGAGCTCTGACCTTAACTTCCTAAAAAACTGGTATATGAGAATAAAGAATTTCTTGTTTCTTGTTTTTTTGCAAAATTTCACGAAAAATCTTTTAAAACACTGTCTTTTTAATCATTGGAATAGCGGAAACGTCCCTTTTTAAAATGATATCTAGTGCACGTACAGGCTGTGATTTTTGTATTGAAACAAATTCATCATAGAGTTAAATCAGTTGGTTGGAACTTCGTCCCCTCAGGCCTAACGCGACATTTTCATATTTCCACACTCGCTGCACACCGCAACGCTTGAAGTACATCGTCGCTCTCTTCGCACTTGTGTATGCAAGGGAGGCCGTCTTAAAACAATTAACTACAGACTTTTATAATAACCCCTGACCAAGCCGGCAAATATTGTTTGGTCCTAGCTGGAATTAATTAAGCTTCGTGCCGAGGGAGAGGATGACAGTGTGTGATAATGTATTTTACGTGATATGGACCATTGACTGCCTTTCCATAGCTCGGGAACAATAATGAGAGAAATATCTGTGGATCCATTCAGAGCGCTGATTGTTTGTGGGTATTAAATTGTGCGTACATCTCTGAATGCTAGGGCGAAAGAGGAAAGCCATTGTCAAAACATTTGTTAGCAAATTGCTTTCTCTGCCATTGTGCCAGGTTTGATGAATTCTGTGTTTCTGAAATGGACAGAATGGAAAGGCCAAGCTTGGAAAGGCAAGCCACAGTGGAGAAATCATCCCTGAAATATCTAAAGTGTGCGATTGTTCTTGGCACACGGAAGCGAGGTGCGAGCTCCAACAAAGACGGACATGGAGGTTTTTCTTTCTATTTCTTCACACTTTTCTTAATGAAAAGATGAATCATATAAAGAGGGACTGAAGTATTGGAACAGGTCAGCAGTGAGCCATGGCAATTCTGCTTATTCATACACACACACACACACACACACACACACACACACACACACACACACACACACACCGCTCCCAGGTCATTTTCCACTTTCACACACCAGATTAAAATAAGCCGTTAAAATATTCCTTTGCAAGGCTGATATTCAAATAGCTAGCTGCTTCCTTCTAAAGTCCCACCACCGTGGTGCAATTTAAAATTTTCTATAGCTGGTGCATGAAGGTTACGCATAGGACACGTGACTATACTGCAATGCTGCCGTCACGTCTCCTTCTTTTGTGGGGGAATAGAAATAACACAATAAACAATATATTGAAACTTAATGATGAATTAATACATACGCTAATCCCGAACAGAAAGTAATGAAGCGTTTACAGCCTCTCAGACATATACAAATATTCATTAATAATGATCCGAATTAAATAGTGACTTCTTGTTAACTCTTGTTAATAATTAATCAAATCATTTACCTTTACTTTCATATAGTGCAGTGTAAAGGTTTATCGAAATTTAGGATGCTAATAAAAAGAGAGACTAATAAAAAGTGAGTTTGAGATCAGTTGGATGTGTTGGTGGTCTCTCAGGTGGTAGATCTATTTACACACATTAAATATTGTGGTAATAACTGGATTTCAGGGTGCTACAAAAACGTGTTAGCCCTATCGTCCAAACTTGCCCATGCTCCCCGGGACATGGCAGTGGAATACTCTTTCGAGTATTATTACTGTCTGTGATTGAGGTGTGTGCAATTCTTGAATTGAATTGAAGGCTAAGGATAAGAGCTAGGTATACATCAAGACTCTTCCTTGTTAAGGCACCAAGGTGGTGGTATGAACTTCCCCTAAATGTCCGAAAGCTGAAATCTTCAAGTGACAGGTGAAGACCTACAGTACCTTCCCCTGAAACACTTGAACTAGCATTTGTTTTTTCTGTTTCTTTTCATTAGAACAATCGTGTGCTATAATTCCTCCCAACAGAGTTTAGGCTGACGGTATCCTACGTTTGAAACCTAGTGGACCAATGTTGATTTATTAATTGATAGAGACTTCATAGCACTTTTTTCTTGATAAGGGCACCTGCTAAATGCCATAAATGTAAGTTAAATTTAATTCAATTCAATTTAATTCAGTTCAGTTCAATTCAATTTCGTTCATTTGTATAGCACTTTTAACAATAGACATTTTCTTAAAGCAGCTTTAAAGAGATCAAGCAGTTATAAAGTTGGATACATGTATGTATAAATCAGGTTCCTTATAATTGCAAGTTTATCCCTGATGAGCATGTAGTAAACTGTTAATACTAATTACAGTTCAAATCCATCATCAAATTTCTTGAGTTGTTCAGTAACTTCATGGATCTTTTGTTGAGGTGGAACCATCCCCTGCTGCACATAGTGGACTCCGGTTGACGAGAACTTCATCTAGATGTAGGGCTTCAAGATGAATTGGGCAATTCAGAAGAGAAGGAGAGGACAGGAACACTGATCACTGGTACCTCTGGGACTCGACAGAGAGAGAGAGAGAGAGAGAGAGAGAGAGAGAGAGAGAGAGAGAGAGAGAGAGAGAGAGAAAAAGATGTTTGTTTTCATTTCATACCAATATTAATAGCTTTTATATATGACTCAGATGATGTTAATAATTACGCTTCATTATTTCCTGATGTGCTCAGAATAAGTCAGTGTATTGATTCATCATTATGAAAGCATTAGATAAGTATTACTATGCTGCTTATTTGTGGATCATCAAAGTATTAGCTTATTGTCATATAAGAAGGTTAAGGAGCCATGAAGGTTTGAGCACAACACTATTCATAAGTGCAACTGTATGCAGTTTTATCCTGCACATAATTCCATGCTGCTGTGCAGAACACACATTAAGTTAGTATTGAAAATACCCCTTTAGTCATTAGTTTTATCTTAGGACAAGCAAACAAAGTTTAGAACTGCTTAGTTTTTGATAGTAATACTTATAATTTAGGTGGTTGCCAAAATTAGCTGGTTTCTTTACTCAGTTCATAGCACTACAACATCATTCAATTATTTACAACTCCTGTAATACAAATTGAGCAAAACATTGTTTTTAGACAGCGCAGTCCCAATTGAAATAGAACAATAAAATATATTGAAGTTACAGTTAGCAATATTGGTAAAAAGATATTTTTAAAACCTTCTTTTTGTGTTACCTGCCTAGAACAAAGGATATTTGCATTAATAGACAACATGATGTCCTTATTGGCTAAATTGTTTCTCAGATTTTTTTTCTTTATTCTAAGACAAGAAAGTTAAGAAGTTAAGAAAGTAGATTATGTATTTTTGGTATTCCGACCATGAGTTACTGAGCGAATCTAAAAAATGAGCAAAACACATACATATTTCTTAAAAAGAGACTAAATACAATAAACATGATAAATAAAGGACATTAGAATTCTATGGCAGTCAGGAAAAAGATTGCACTTTATTGTTAAACATTGCAGATAAGATGGATTTAAATCAATCGTATAAGGATATAAAACGCTAGTGCTGTTTATAAAATGGAATTTGTTATAAAATTGGACGTGGTACTGCAAAATCACAGCCTTATATAATGAAGGGGTAGGAAAAATATTGGTTTGAACAACTCAGCTACTGCTTAGCAACGTGTGGCGGTGCAAAAAGCCCATATTATTATGTTACTATTGTTACTAAACGTATTCTAAAACTCAAGCATTGGTTTTCCTCAGTGATCTAGCTTGTAGATCTATAGAAAATCTCATGTAATTGTAATCGATTGTGTGCTAATTTAAAGCATTAATTGCTTGCAAGTTGCATTTTCACAGAACCTGGTAGACTAAGATTCTAATGTTGTTCTTAGTTCCTTCTGTAAAACCTCTGGAAAAAACTCTAATTGTAGTAAAATGAACTACAATTTGATCATTCCAGATTTTTTTAGTGAGACTCACCTGCTAGCTCAATGAAGACATGGTGTGTCAAAGTTGGATTAAAAGAGCTTGAGAGGCCTGAACAGCTCCCTAACCTCAAATTTACTGAACACTTTACAGATAAACTGGGATGTGGAATCCACAACCAACCTCATGTCTGAATGTACTTAAACTTTTGTGGATAAATTTGCTATCCATGCTCCGAAATGTAGTCTAAAGTCTTCCCTGAAAAGCAATATAAATGGAAGCATAGCTGAAATTAGTTGTTAAAAAAAAAGCCCTCATTGTTTCATGGACAGTTGCTCTAAGGCTTATATCCAAGTACTTGATCCAGCTCCAACTGGATCTGACCAGGATGCATCTGTGTAAACTTCCTAACCACTTTAACTAGTTCTTTTTGATTCTGAGGGAGCTGTGGGTGTAACTTTTCAAAATTTCCGGGATTGTCAAAATTTGTTACAAAAAGTAAAGCCAGCAATGGCTACTGAAGAACCTTGTTCCCATTGTCTCTAATTGGAACCTTTTTCGGCTCACTATCCACCTCTTATGATCATAAAGAAATATGATCATGAGTGATGGGGGGAAAAAAGCATGGAGGAATTTGTATTTTTATGCAATACCAACTTGATCTCTGTCATTCGAACATTTCGAAGGAAGGATGCTTTTGGGGATTTTATTCTATAATTAACACAGGATAAATGGCATAAGCAAAGGATTTAAATACAAACAGGGTTTCCGAAAGTAAACACTAGCAGTAGTGACTTACACTCAGAAACAGGACTAAAGGTGCTCCAGGGCCTATCGGCAGCCTCTGCACCATAATCAATGCATTCTCTTGCTTTCCAATTTGTGTCCCTTAATGTCTATGGCTCAAAGCAAAATATTGATGTGATGGTGTGTATATGTGTGTGTGTGTGTGTGTGTGTGTGTGTGTGTGTGTGTGTGTGTGTGTGTGTGTGTTTGTGTATTTATATGAGGGTTTGAAGAAATTGTTTACTGTGTTAACAATGATGAATAAGCTAAAGGCTGCATATGTTGCTGCCACACGTGGCACTTAAACAACATGCAGTGTTTTTAATAGAGCGATGGTGGGCAGCAATAATGTGCAATAGTCTCTGAATGCTCTCTATTTGCATTGCTAAAAAGGACACATTTAGCATAGTGGGTTCATTTGTGAATACGACTGCAGAAACAATAAAGAGGTAATTTAGTGTAGGATGGAGAACCCTCTCAGTAATATAGATATTATTTTAAAAAAGTCATTCACCACAAGAGCCTCGACATCTGGTGCTGACGATAAGACGTGAACGCTAAATATAAGTACGTGGTTGAGATGTACAAGAGAACGTGCCATAAATGAGTCCAGACAGATTCTTTAGACCTGGTGGAAATCTGCATTTACATTTTAGTTTTGGGCTTTTTGACAACATTTCTGCCTGGCTGACCTTAAAAGCTTTTGTGCAAGCATACCTTTCTCAAATTAGAGAGTCCCAAGACCTTCATTATTCCATTGAATTGGGGTCAAGGATGGACCACAACAATGTAATTACATTAGATCAGCCACAACTCAAAGGTTATTATAGACATTTGCCGGCACACTGGTTCAAGGGTAAGTAACAGCTCAATAAAGATAAAAGAAAAAAATGGCAATGGCGAATAGCAAAAGGAGGACATCGTCTGAAGACAGTTTGAGTACAAATAAAAAGCAATGCACAATCATAGACTCTGCCTGTACACCCACACTTATCTGTGCTCTCTTATTAACACCCATCGTCATGGATGAGTCTGAAATCAGTTTACTTTGGTTCTGGAGCTGTATGAGTGTGGCCCCCCCACAGAAGGTCATTTGGTTAATGCAGATTTTAGTCTTCACGGGCTCTTAACTAGTTTTTAATCAGTGATTATTAACAAGCTGGAAGGCTGTGCAGGCTCTGGGCTCTCTAGCCGCAGGAGAGTGCCCGTCAATATGTCACATCAATTACTGAAAGCCAGGCTGTGCTGAAAGAGAGACGGGAGGGGAAAGTCTAAACTTTCCTCTGATATCATGTCTAAAGTGTATTGGCTCTGGAAGTGTTCTGAAAGTTTATAAAGGATGTGTCTCTGTATGTTGCTCTCGCGCCTTTGAAATGTGTGACGTTTTGTAGTAATTCAGAGGCCAAACAAGTCTCGAGTTCATTATATGATGCCAGCCTGGACACCACTGGAGAGCCCGTGATCACAGCTCACAACCTGAAGGTGATTAATGCACTGCGTGTCGCAGTCAACAGAGCCTAGTATTATTAAAATCCTGGCACCAGAAGCTTTGACCTCGAAGTTCAATGTTGCATCTGTTGCTTTCTGCTTTCTTCACCAACACTGGGTGCATGTTTACCTCAACTCATTCTAAACATAGTTCTGACACTGGCATCCCTATCAGGCATATCAGTAATTGCCAATTAAACATGCCACCGCTTCAGACTGCTGCTTAATTGCTGTTAATGAGAGTTGAGGCACTGCAAGGTGTGCGCAGGCGTCCTGCGGCTTCATAAACAAGTCCTTTAAAAAACCCGATGCCCTACTGTATGCCGGAGCATGAATATGCATGCGATTCGATTCGCTTCGCTTCGGACTCATTTTAGAGCCAATCAGGCTGACATGCTTCAGCACTCCCAGTGAGTAAGCACCACTTCATTAGATCTGCTGCTACGCAACTTAAAACCATAAGCTCAGATGCACCTATTAAACAGACGAGAGTGTGTTTGCATGTTCGTGGGTAAGAGTGGTATGGTTTTGCCTTCCCAGTGTGTGGGCTGATGGCATCGACTTTACAAGTGCTACACACTGAGCTCTTGTAGGGAGCTGCAGCTTTTTCAAAAATGTATGACACCTGCATATGCTAATCAGTGCAATCTGCACCTCTGGAGTCAGTTGTCGCATGCACAAGAATCAAGTCAGATCGCAAAAGTAAGTTTAGTTTTCTCAAATATTTTGCTTGAAAAAGCAACTTAAACTGTAATCTGAACATAGACCGAAATTTGGATACAGAAAGGTTGCCAGTTGTTGCACTTTGACTGCTGGATCACAGTTGAAGCTTTGTTCATGTTTTAGCTAAATACACCATCCATTGACTGGAGATTAGCCGACCAAAATGGGAAACATTGCCCTGAAATGAAATGTGCTGTGTAAAAGTTAGCGAGAATTTGTCCTGACAGTCACAAAGTTTACAATTTAATTTGAATGAGTAGCCTACACATCATCCCTGCATTAATATCTAATTATGCGGGTTTCAAAACTATTGTAGCAACTGTAATGGAATGTGTCAAGGATATTATGTGGCATTGTTGTAGTCAAGACATTTTATTTGTAGTGGTATTTTACTGCATCTCTCGTGTCGGTTTGGGGTGATAATAGCAGTAGTTTATACTGCTATATAGGTTTATAGCAGTAGTTTTCAGTGGATGGTGAAGAAAATACAAAGTGTCCATAATTAAAAACATATATGTTGCTACAATGTTAAAATCACATCCCACTATTACCACTATTATTGTTCTTAATTATCCAGTAACCCCCAGTTTACATAAGAGCCAAACTTACTGCAGTTACCATCACTGATTAATGCATCAATTAATACAACATTTTGAATTAAGATTAAGATAAGTTAGGAGAGCAGCATTAAACTTAGATAAGAACTTAGACTTGATAAGAATGTTACAATGTTACAATGACATATGTTTGACCTGTCGCCTATCTAAATGAGTGATTAAGTCCTTTCCGCAACGGCACACTCAATTCTGACATCTATAGTTAATAACACTCAGCTATTTTGGAAAGGGATGGCTCTGAGCAGATAAAAATTTAATAAGACTGATTTGATGGCATATATATCAGGACCATGTATTTTTTATCTATAGATCACTGCCATAGAGAGCTAATAAAGTAATGCATAGAGCCAAATATAATTCATGACTGGATTATTTGCAGAGTTATTGTACAGCTTAAGTAAAAATGTGAATTTCTATTATGCTGTAGCAGCCGACACGAGTCGCACCCCACAGCTTAATATCCATTTATGAGAATATTCATTTCGTATTCACCAAAATTCATGAGGGAGAAAATGTCATTATAGAGTTTCTGAAAGCAGGATAGGAGGAGTTTGGAAAGTTAAAGGAAGGCTGATTGCCAGGCTCAGTTAACTGGACAATTCATTTTCTCTATCTTACTGAGAGCAGGATTGAAAGGTTTAAGTATAAGAATGACCACCATTGACTGATTAAAACAAATCCGAAGTATGGGGGAACAGCAATTGTGTTTGATGCCCCGTGCATTGTGTATAATGTATGTGTATTAGTGTCGGGCCGTTAATTACACAACTAGGCCTTCATTGAAATCCTAACTAAATCAGCCCACCTCTTAATACTATCATTACACCACGTTTATAGAATCCATCAATATTATACAGAAACGCAGTATAACAGAGCACTGCATCACAGACAGTTATATCATGCAGTGAAAATAAATGCCATTACAAAAGCAAGAAACTCAGTTAACAAATTTAACAAGTCTCCTTTCACTGCAGCCACAGCTGCACCACCTGCATACATCATCTTTAGCAGAAGCACCAATATTAACCTAATAAAATGACAGTTCTCCGATCACAGAAACCACAGCCAATACAGTTTTCCTGGGAATTGTAAATGAAGGCAAATTGTGTGTTTTTGTGCAAATTTTACAGGAAAAAAAATGCAAAAATGTATAAATGATTCTTGCAAAAGCTTAACATCTGTTTTGAACTGTTTCACCTTTCCTCACCATGTGCAGCATTTCTTGAAATTGTAAGTATATCTGCTACCAAATCCATTTCTTCTCCCCTGTCAGCTATTGTGGAATGCAAAAACAGATATGAACTCTACACCAATATTTTTTACCTTGCGCAGGTTGCTACAGGTGCAGTTTGTGAGTTCTGACTAGTGCAATCTATTACAATTTCATCAAAAAAGGTAAAAATACAGACTTTATTGTTCACCAGCTAGATGAGCCTGTAGTAGGCAATTGGAAATCTGGTTGGTTAAAGAAACAGTTTCATTATCATATATTTGAAGCTACAGGAGCCTGTGCTGTCGATTCTGAAGACCTGAAGGCAGATTTCTTTGACCCTGATCTATATTTCTAAGTTTGTTCTAACACAGCCTGGAGGTATGATTTGGGTCATTGGGAAGGATGAATCCTTAACCAACTAGGAATACACAAGATGGTATTGCATGGTTCTGCAAAATGCCCGGGTAGCAGTTTTGGTTTAGGATGAGTGCAATTTGTAGACACTGAATTTAGCAACAGTTTGACAGTTTTACAAATCGAGGAATCATCCTTTTGCCTACTCGATGGCATACAAAAACCCTGCATGATAAACCAAGATCCATAAGACCTTCTTCCAGACTTCAGTAGTCCACTGGCAGGGCTTCATGGCCATAGAAACTCTTTTCTTCACAGATGATAGTGAGACTTGCTTACTTTGACCAGCATTAAACTGTGCTTCCAGCTGTTGTCCTGTGAGTCACTTATCATACATCATGCATAAGCATATGACTCTCAGAAACCTGTCTTCTGATTCTGTTGTGGTTTTGGTTTCCTCTGGTTTAAAAGTGCCATTTGATGGTGTAGGAAACTGTATTCCCTGACACCTTGGCTTCCTTTGGAATTTCTCTAAAGAAAAGGCCTACACTTTTAAAGGTTTTAAGCTGTTTGTCTTTCTTTTTAATTGCCTTTTGCTCACCATTATTTGAACAATATACTACTTCATTTCCATTACAGTGGTGTCAAAATATTGCTTAAGAGAGTATAGTAGCACAGTCTTTTTCAAAGCTGCTTTTATATAGAGTATTTGTACGCAATCAACAAATGTTTGGACAACTGTAGGAATTAATAGCAAAAACTAATAATTAAAAAAAAAGATTAATTTACTTTCATTGCTGCAGAACAGTTGTAATGTTTTAACCCATTACTTCTTCTTCATTGCTTCTACCTTTTAATTTTTTTGTAATCACATTTTTTTCAACCTCTGGCAGTTTACTGCTTACATTTTTAGCATTTTAGGTTATTCACTGGACTTGATTTGCTTGAATTTCAATAAAATTCTTACTTGGGGGTGTTCTAAAACTTTTGACTGGTAGTGAATCTATGTTTTAGAATCAGTATCAGGTTTATTGTCCAAGTGTGTTGACACACACAAGGAATTTGGTTCCAGCTGTTAGTGACTCTCAAAGTACAGACATAAATAAAACTATACATTCAGCTTAGACTATACAAGACAAAACAGACAAAACAAAACAAAAACAGACTTTACAAGACAATACAGACAATGTTTGTATGTATGTATGTAAGTATGTATGTACAGTTGTGCTCCAAATTATTCATACCCCTTAGACAAATCAATACTTTTTAACTTTTTTTCATTTACAAAAACTACTTTGGCAAAACTTCCATTGTAATCAGTATATTAGTTGCTATGCACAAACCCACATATGTGTTAGCTAAACTTTGTATACCCAATCTCTAAAAAATTCCTTTTGTTGTGAAAGTGCACATGGTTTCACACTCCAGTGACTATAATCAATGTAATCAATTTAGATCAAATCAATTAAGCCTAATTATGTAAAATGGTAAAGTATAATTAAGGGGGCAAAGCTTGTCACTATGGCCAAGAACAAAGACAACGTGTGTTGCCAATGCCCATAGTGGAGGCAAAGGCTACAAGGCCATTTTGGAAAAACTTGATGTCCCTGTATCAACCATACAGAGTATCATGTAAGTTCAAGATTTTCAACACATCCTGAATGGGCGTGGAAGGAAGCGCAAACTATCTTCTAGACTCACTAGCAGAATCTTCCATGATGCAAACAACAACACCCTTATCACCATCAAAGCTCTAATAGACACCCCCAACCAAGCAGAGGAGACGGTATCAAGATCCACCATTCATCGAATTCTGCATCGAGGTGGTCTCCATGGATCTTTGTGAGGAGTCACCTAGATAGAGATCCGAACTTCTGGTCATCCATCTTCTGGTCAGATGAGACAACTGGAGCTCTTTGGACGTTGCATAGGTTTGGCATAAGAAACAGAGAAGCCTTCAATCCTAAAAATATCATCCCAGCGGTCAAGCACGGCGGTGGCCACGTCATGCTATGGGAATGCGTCTCTGGCAGTGGTATGGGTAACCTTGTTCCAAGATAGAATCATGAAAAAGGCGGACTATCTCAAGATTCTTGATGACAAGCTGGTGACGTCAGCACGCAAGCTTACCCTGCCAGAGGATTGGACCATTTCAGCAGGATAATGACTCAAAGCATATGGCACGAGTGGTCAAGAGTGTTTTGGAGTGGCCAAGTCAGAGCCCTGACCCGAGCCAAAATGAGATTTTGTGGAGAGAGTTGAAAATTCAGGTCAATGCTAGGAAGCCTTCCAATCTCCAAAAACTAGAGGCTTTGACGAAGGAAGAGTGGGGAAACATTCTGCAGCAGACCAGTAGAAATTTTGTGTAGACCTACAAGAAGCGTTTGCAGGCCGTCATTAAGAACAAAGGCTTTTCTATTGATTATTGAAACATTGTAATATAAAGTGTAGGAATAAATCTGAACATGGTGATTGTTGAATATTGTCAATAAAAACCCATGAAATTAACATTTCATATCTCTTGAAATATCACTGTTATTCTCTCAGTTGTTTGTATTAAATATATGAAAGTATTATAAAACTCATTCATCACAGAAGACAACTTAAAAACACTATAAAATTACCAAGGGTATAAAAATTATATGAATTTTGAGCATAACTGGTTGTATGTGTGTGTATATTTCATATGCATGTATATCTACACGTATAGTGTCTGTAGTAAAAAAAAAAAAAAAAGGAAGCAGGATTTAAAAGAAGAAAAGCAGAGAAACTGAAGCCTAATGTAGACGGCTGACATCGGAATGAAGACTGAGATAGAGTGAGAGAAAAAGAAAGCGGGTGAGAGAGGTGGCAGGTAGAATTAATTCATAACGTCCATAATAATGAAGGCTCCTGTAATTCTCAGCAGCAGTCTCAGACGTGGAAATGAGACGAGAGGGAAATGAGACAGGGAAAGAACAAAAGCAGACGATTCTGCTGATGGAACACAATACAATAGTGTTTCCCATCACGGCTAAAACACTGCTGATTAAGTTTGACAATCATATTTAGAACGTTAACATTCGACACCATGCTCATGGATAAAAATTCAGCTCCCTCCTGCGGACATTCTCAGATTGAAAAAAAAAATCCCTGCACTTTGACGGCCTCACTCTTGCAGGATGGATTTGAAAACTTAACACAGTCCTGCGACAAAGATGGAAACCTCTCTGATGGCTTCGTTAATGCTAGATAATTAACTTGGCACCAGATTACTGGAGGTCAGTCTGGTTTTTGTTTTGACATAATGAATAAAGGACTCAGGAGAAATAACAAAGCACCAGCCGATGATACATGCTGAGTGGGCACGTCTACCAACTAATTATTGATTAATATCGCCCGTGCAGGAAATGAGCAACGTTTACCTTGATTTAAAAAACTGAGTGCTTAAGAGAGCCAAGGAGAGAATGACTCTGGGTTTGTGATGGCTAGTTTAAAAACAGAGACGTGTCCTTGGCCTGACTTGGCACCGTATCACTCTGTGTTACTGAGCCTGCTGCTCTACAAAGGAGGAGAGTTATTAAAAAGTTATTTTAATAACACTTATTAAAAAAGTAGCTCAGGAGTCATTGACCCAGACCAGGAGAGAGTGCCAGCGCATGCTGCGCTAGGTGAGGCAAGGCAGCTGCTCTGATGTTGTAGCCTAAACTGCATTGCACTCATATTCTCTATGGAATATGATATGTCATTAAATAAGACTGAAGCATTTATGCATTTAGAGAATTCCTCTAATAGCATATTGCATGTCATGTTGTCAAGGCTAATATGAAAACAAACCACAGTGGATCAACCCATTGAGAAGATATTACTGATTCTGTGAATTTACGTAAATATCTGATTCAACTGCATTTTTCATTTTTTTCACCTTTATCTTCTCACTTACTCAAAAGTCTTTAAAAACAAATCTTTTACTGTCACCTTGAAATCAACAAACATATGGCATATTGAAATTCAAATGATGGACTAGAGAGCTGTAGCTAAGCCCGAGTTCACATGACATGCTGTCACTGCTGTCATTTCTTCTTTTTCTTTTCCACTGATTCAATCTCTATAGAACACCACACTATGGAAATTTCAACTCCAGAAAGATTAATTATTAATTATGAATGATTAAATAAAGATTGATTAATATATTTTACAGGAGCAAAGAAAATACAACAACCTTGTCTTTGGTAGACTAACAGATTTAAAAACCTTTGGACTGGTTTAGGACCTTTGCACCGTGTTTACAAACCTTGGGATTGCTGCTGCTTCTAAAACACTAATACCAGCACTAGACATGCATCACACCATTGACTGCTGTGCTGAACAACGATCAGTCACGCAAATAATGGCTGCCTAGTGGTAATACTATAGTCGCTCCTTTTTTTGTGACAAATTGTGCACAGCAGCTGATGGGATAACTATAATCATATATGTAGGATTCAGGATGACAGGAAGGCTACAGTAACTCAACAAATGACTGTTTACAAGTGTGGTAAGCAGAAAAGCACAGCTACAATAAATAACAGCAGAGACAGATCTAAGTAAATATTCTATCTATGGATGGATGGATCATGGATGGATGGATTGATGCAATTCATTCAGGCTGGATTTTTACTTACAGTTTTTCTCAGTTGCTTTGGAACGTTTCTCAGATCAGAAATGAACTTCTCAAAACTCAGTGTTTAACCTCCACGTCATTAAGTCACTTGTGCACATCATAAAAACAATTCTCTCTGCTTTGATCAAATTGCGAATGCTTTGGCACATTCATTTAATCGATTGTGTACAAGTGTCTGCTGTTTCCTACACTCAGTTGTTTATGTCATTCTGAACAAAATATATTATACTGGTTTCACCTGAATAGTTTCAACCCCCAAAACATCTCAGCATCAGTTCATTGCATACGTCCTTGAATACAAAATGGTTAAACTAGTTTTCATCATGTCATCTAAATTTTCTATTAAACATTTTTTTTGGTGAATGTTTCTTGAATTGTGCAGATGAAACTGTAATTTTACTAATGTAGGCGAGTGGACAGCCTCAAAGCAATAATCAAAAACAGGTCAAAGGTGAATTTTGTGAACCTTCAATTGGAGAGTGTTTACAGACAGAGCAAACACAGAATTACAATTTCTCAAAATGAATGAACAATCAAGAGATGAATGAACACTAGTACAGTACAGTAAAAGTGTGAATTCTATTTGGTATCATGCACTCAGTATAAATCAAATATGCAATCAATTGAATACATTTGTGCTACTGAAATTCATTTTTACCAAACAGAAGAAATTCATCCTTGTGCATTTTCAATCAGTGTAACCCAAACCGTTGTTTATGTCAGGAAATACTGAAACTGTGCAGCGTCATACTGACAACATGACTAAACATTTTGACGACCTTGTTTGTGAACAATGACAAAAGGACTTGTTATCTTGATGTTCATTGACGCAAATACTTACTTTTGAGAGATGAACTAAAGATTTTGAGAAAAATACAGGCTTTTGCAAGAAATCCAATGTGTTGTGCTGCATGTAGAAACTGTTTTAAAATGCACTTATTGCTTTGCAAATATTAAGGATGATTTGAGAAATGCTCCAAAGCAACTGAGAAAATCTGTAAATTACTGCCCTTGAATCAATAACAAGAACACAGTGTTATTTAGCTCTCAGAGAAAGTGCTGTTTTTTTGTTTTTCCTAATCTGCACAGCCTAGGCCTTGCTATCAGGAGTCTGACCTAAATATTTCACTGTGTAATAATTGAAGCCTGTCCTTGAACATTTTTTTTTTTTTAAAACACCACCAGTGTAATGAAAGTGAAGCAGTTAGAAAAAATGAAGCTGTTAAATGTTAGAAAATTGAAAGCTTTGTAACTGCTTTGTGAGAAACTAGATGCTGTAGATATTTGGCTAATGAGTATAGTGAATCACTGATTATTCGGATGAGAAATATGCACGTTTATATATATATATATATATATATATATATATATATATATATATATATATATATATATATATATATATATATATAATATTCATGTTTAATTACGTGTTTGTAAGTAGCATGCTGGATAGTTTCATTGTTAGGCTACTCTGTCAGAGCAAATGGTTCTAATTGAACAGTTGTACTACATGGTCAGCAGAATAACATGATGCGTTGGTGTATTTATGTTGAGCTATTTTATGAGCTGCTCAGTAGCTCCTAGTTTTATAACCACAAATGACTGTAAAAGACTGTAGAAAAGTAATTACTCATAATCTTACATTCCAGTGCTCATGTTTATGATCACACTCTTGATGTCACCCAAATGAGGATGGGTTCCCCTTTTGAGTCTGGTTTCTCTCAAAGTTTCTTCCTCATAACATTTAAGGGAGTTTTTCCTTGCCACAGACGCCATGGCTGCTTATCAGGGATAAATGCACACCATTCACCTAAACTCTTTAAATTCTGTAAAGCTGCTTTGAGACAATGTCTGTTGTGAAAAGCGTTTTGGAAATAAACTTGACTTGACTTGGGTATATGGAGTGGTACATTCTCAGCAGACGTGGTGATACATATGTTCATATATTGATGTGACTAAGTGATCATGTGATGTAACTAAAGGTTCAATGGGACCAAATGGAAGGATTTAACTCCTGCAGTGTGAGCATGATTTTACAGATGCAACGTGAGCAAGTTGTCAATGACATATTATCCTTAGTAACTGCCTGGTCAGGGTCACAGTGAGTCAATGGATGCTACTGGTTAGATTCTGGGAAACGGAGGCGCAAATGTTTTAGAATTGTTTAAGAGGACAGAATAATAAGTGCACACGTGCAATTAAAATACAGTCCAGCTGACATCTAAGGAACAAATATATTTAACTGGATTCATATAGCTGAGGTTGCGCAACTGTCACTTAAATTCACACAACATTCTGACAACGCTAACAAATCGACCTCACTAGTTTGTGTCCTTCTAGTCTCTACCAGGCGTAACACAGAAACTGACACCTATAAATGATCGATTATTAAACAAACCTTTCTTGTTATTCTACCTAAGACTAGGACTCATTTCCCCCACTTGTACAGTGTCGTTAAAAGGACAGCAGTTGTACACTGTGTTTATAAACCTCTGGATTGCTTATATCCAAACTGGTATTTCTATTTTTGATACATTGTGTTTTTGGCATAAAAAAGAGAGTAATCCAATGGGTGGGTTTTTTTGCAGTCGACGTCCATCCGACCTGATGTTTAGTGTGTCGTATGTGCTGAGATGCTTTACTTCAACACCACAGCTGTAAACAGTGGTTGTTTATAAGTTACAATAGTGTTCCTGAGAGTGTCTGCAAGTCTGGTCATTCCTTTCTGTCCTTTCCTTATCAAGGAGTTTCTGCTGACAGAACTGACAGTTTTTTTGTTGTTTTTATTTGTTTTCTGGGTCCACTATAAAGCGTGGTGTGTTGAAAAGTCATAGATGAGCAGCCGTTTCTGAAAACAAACAAGCTTCAATCTCGTATTAAAACTATGCACAACCAAAGTCACTGAGATTGTGAACGTTAACTAAAGGACCTGTTTGATTTAATACATTACACTTCTGCCTCCTGATTGGTTGCTAGGATAATCACATGAATGTGCAGTGGTACAGGTGTACACGACTATAAACTACTAGATTCCTTATTTAAATAAACAAAGTTATATTGGTATCAAGCAGAATATTTTATGACTTTTTTTGTTTTCCAGAAAAACTTTGTCTTTTTTAATCTTCATATTATTATTAGTGATATTTAAAAATTCTAATATAAAAGTATACTTTCCTGCAGCATGAGCTGATCCCCCAAACCATAACTAGAATGCTTAAAATCATTTATGCTTCATTTAAATTTTTAAGTTTATTGTACATTAAGGCTTGAGCAAGCCATACAACAGGACCTGAAAGACGCTTTCAGACATCGGTTTCTTGCCAGTAGAAGGTTGTTAGTGATTGAAGACAGGCAAGTGTCAAGACAGGAGGAAGGGAAAAAAGGGAAAGGGTTTTTTTTGTAATTCCAGTAGATAGCAGTGTGAGGAGGAAGCCTGTAGGTGTGAGCTGTGATGGTACAGCAGGAAATTCCTTGTCTTATAAGTAGGTATGTGCCAATATCATGTATGTCATTAAGCTATTGAATTTAGCTGTTTTAAATTTCATAATATTACTTGATAAATAGAATTGTGGCCTTATCTTTGGCAAGAAGAAAATGACCAGTGGGTAAACAGTCAACACGTGTTCAATGCAGTTACATGGAATCAGAATTTATAATAACCTTAATTGAAGCCAACAGTTTTCTTGATGGATGATTGAAAAGCAGTGAACAAAGTTTTAGTCGAAATGGGGAGATGGAGAAAGAAAGAGAATGGTGGAAAAAAGCTAGTCACCGATGTCTATGCATACACATGGTTTTTTTATTTTTTTTTTTTTTTTACTGCATACGATAACTTGATAGTACACACCAAACACCACAAATAATTTTATATCTACTACGGGAATAATAATAATAATACTAATACTACTACTACTACTACTACTACTACTACTACTACTAATAATACAACAACAAGAAAAGTTTCCTCTCCTAAACCAGTGGACTATCAAGACGAGTTTTATGTGTGTCATTCATCACCTGTAAACTTATAAATAATTCAAAGAAACAGAGCCATTCTACCATAAAGTCTAAGCTGGAGTAAAAAAAAAAGACAAACTTATTATACATGGTAGCTGCTACTTGCACAGCAGACGCTCGACATAACTGAAGATGAAAATAAATAGATTTTTTAAAATGTATAAACTCTATTACTCTTTATGATATTGGTTAGGAAATGTTTATTAGACATTTATGGAAGGAGTCTTGTATGTAATATATTGTACAATCATGGTTCTTTTTTGTTTGTAACTGGCACCCAGTTTACGTGTCATGGTGCGTCAAATAGAAGACACTTTTAAGGTGCATTTTCAAGGTGTAACAGAACGATCTATTTTTCATCTTCACTTATGATCTATGCGATCTATTTTTTTCGTACATCTATCTTATTGTGATGTGTGTGCCTGAACCAGGGTCTTTCACATCTTTCACACACTGAAAGGAGTATTAGATGGTATGCATCTTCAATAGGTAAAAAGATAGATATTAAGGGTACAAAAGACAAATCTTTGAGTATCAGCCCTGGAACAAGGAAATATAGTTCAGTACCCCTTTTTTTTCTGAGTGAAGTTTTGAATTAAACAATGTGTGGATTAATGGTATTTTTGTATCAATAGTAACAGTAATGTCTATGTTTAAAATTCTGGCAGGTTGTACATCTGAAAACATCTCTTACCCATACATTTCCTGACAAAGGAAAATCCAGACAGTTTTGAGTGTACAGCTGTACATTATATACACTCAGTGGCCACTTTATTAGGTATCTTGCTGCACTCTTTCTAATGGCAGTTTTGCCATCTTGCCATATAGCTGCTCCTTACTGTGGTTTATCTGTTGCTGTGTGCAGTTTATCAGCCAACTTCTACTCTATCAATGGAAATAGAACACCATTGAGTTTACACATGGAATAATGTCTAACCCCTCGTAGGCCACTGATGACATAGGAAGTGTGTATCCGGCACACCGACAATGCTGGGGGTTTATTCTCATTGCTGTTTGTGTTACATACCTACCTGTAGGTGTCCAATTAGAGACGTAATCAGTCAGCAATAGCAAAATATGTTGTAATAGTCAGTGTTTTATGTATTTTATGTAAGAAAGGCATAAAAAGGCATGCAGTAGTGATTATTTTTTTTTTTATCAAGGATAAAAGTAGTAAAGAGGCACACTACAATGAAGTAATATCACAATAAAAATTTAATTAATTGTAATATTAATACTAATAATAGTGTAATAGTTGTAATAGTAAACGATGAGAATCAGTTGAAAGATTTCCACATTAAAGTTTCCAATGAGCTCTTACTGAGTAGTTATTACATTTTAATCTATAAAATTATAACTACAATTTAAAGTATGAGTAGTGAATTAGTATTTAAGGTAGTATGGCACATTGCATAAAAAACTGAATATTGGTGTGGATTCCAGTGATGCATTGCTTTCTTTTTCTTTCTTCTGCATTATTATTATTATTATTATTATAATTATAATTATTATTATTATTATTATTATTATTACTGTAGAGTTCTTTGTGAAACCTTTGGTTAGTCAGAAAACATGAGTGAAGCAGGTAGATGGTAAAAATAAAAGTTGAGTAAGTTTGATTCATATTATTTCTTAATGTGCTACATGTACCAAAACTTTAGTGTCTACACAGCATTTTAGATTACTAGAGAGAGAGAGAGAGAGAGAGAGAGAGAGAGAGAGAGAGAGAGAGAGAGAGAGAGAGGAGGGAAAAAAATGGCCATCGGGAAGCGAAATTACTTCACAGGTATCAAACACAGCACATCGTTACAATATAGAATTTCATGCTACCGAACACTAGGCATGTGCTGACGGTTAAAGTTATATGTCACAACAATTGCTTCATGTTTCATCATTGTATTTATCGCAAGACTCTGGAGACAAAAGACAAACAAAAACACATAAAAAACGCTTCTCGTTAAGGCTGACACATATATCTGGTGAATAGAATTATGGGATTGTCTCCGTTAAACCTATTCAAACTTATTTCTACATATATATATATATATATATATATATATATATATATATATATATATATATACATATTACTAATATATATATAGTAAACCCCCGCTTCGAATCTCGCACCCCTGGTTTATTGCGGAATTGCATTTGCCAAATAACTAATTTGTTTGGCAGATATCTATCTATCTATCTATCTATCTATCTATCTATCTATCTATCTATCTATCTATCTATCTATCTATCTATCTATCTATCTATCTATCTATCTATCTATCTATCTATCTATATAATCTATATAATCTATCTATCTATTCTGATGTGTCCATAGTAAATGTTTGTATTTCTTATATAAATTACAAATTTCAGCACATGCCTACTAAATACAGTGATGAACTTAAGCTTGGGTGTGGTGCTAATAAAATGGAAAGAGAGAGAAAGAGAGAGAGAGAGAGAAGCTGAGTACACAGTATATTGGAGTATAATTTATATATTCACTAATATAGAAACAAGAAATAATAAGCTATGAAATCCCCCGTCCCAGTTCAAAATTGAAATCAGTGAAGAAACATCTCATTTCCTTTTTAAAGTTTTGTATTTCATTTTTTTTTTCTTAAACATTACAATAGTCATCTTTTTTTCAGTTTGTTTAAATTATTACTTGATCGTATCTCCAGATTGTGTAAAAAGCATCCAGCATTTTGCTTCACCTGGTTATTCGGAGCGTCGGTGTACATCAAAATGAAACAAAGTCAAACCAAAAAAAAAAAAGTAAATAAAAAAAAAAGAAACCCAAAAACAAAACAAAAAACATAGTATACATTTGCAGCAGGAAACAAGAGACAAATGTACAAATATACATCGATCAAATTATCACCTTCAACAAGCCACACTTTAAAATCATTTCATTTAACGTTATATATCTCTGACCAAAAACCCAAAAGTCCTTTATACAAGAAAAAGTCAGCACAGCAGCTCTGGTTCTCTGCACAAACATATTCAGTGTCTTCTATCAGCTGTATGTAAAATACATCAATGTTTTCGAGTCGACGCTGTCTATAGCCATGAAATGAGATCTGAGCTCCGAGGTCTAGCGACTGCTCTTCTTTTTGCTCACTTCGCAGTGACATTCATATGGAGTCTTCATACATGAAACCCTGGTCAAGGAGCATTCAACATGTGCAAAAAGGAAGCGGTCAGAGGGCTTTTCCACTGGTCACAGTGCAATGATTTAGCCTTATACCCAGCTCAGCATGGTTTACCTTTTAACTCGCTGATAAAATAAATTACCTTTTATGATTTTTTTTTCTTTCTAAGCGATTCCACCGTTAAAACTCACAGCACTGAGGTATGGTATAAAAGGTTTGCCTTCTCGATTCATTTAAAAAGAACAAGCTGCGACTAGGCATGTGCTGGTATTCGGTTATATCACGATAATACGATGTTCAACAGTCCGATTTCGGATTACAATGTTCATTGTCACAATGTTGTACTTTTAAAAGTGACTGCACCACGACAAAAATGTTATTCATACCGCAATGTTTAAATCCAGCGATTAAGAATCTTTGAGAACGCATTCTGTTTTGACGAAAGTCTAAAATAAGCCATCTTAGAAGATCTTCAGGCTGTATTTCCCCTCAGTATCCTCTTGAATAGAAAGCGAGGGCCGAGTAACCGCATTTACTGGAATTACGTGAATCGTATAACCAATTATCAGCACATGCCTAACTGTAATGTACAGGCCAGATATCAAGTTCCAAAAGTCAGATGGAACTGAGTGTACAGGACAAACA
Source organism: Silurus meridionalis (assembly GCF_014805685.1). Taxonomy (NCBI): domain Eukaryota; kingdom Metazoa; phylum Chordata; class Actinopteri; order Siluriformes; family Siluridae; genus Silurus; species Silurus meridionalis. Next base: position 7,707,294 of record NC_060894.1, on the reverse strand, counting down.
ACACCACCAAATAACATAGTCATATTTTTTGTTGTTGTTGTTGTTTTTTGTGTTTTTATTTTATTTTATTTTATTTTCTTGTCAGGAGTATAAAAGTGTCGGGTCACACAGAGTAAAATCTCTAACACTACCTACAGTGTGCTTTGGATTGAAACATTGTTCTCAAAGGTTCTAGCTTCAATCTCCAGAGTGGAAATAAAAGAATCCACCAGCGTTCTTCTGTTTCTCCGACTGCGAGCAGTGCCCTGTAGTCACCGGTTTGTAAATATGCTGGTATGACACTTGGAAAATTATTCAGCTCGAGTATTTACACAGCAAGCGAAAAAACATCTATCCGATAGATCCGCTTTGTCACCGGGGTACTTTACTGTATTTGAGTGACACCTAAATAAAAATCTGTTAAGACCTATATTTTCTTTTTGCTTATTCACATCCTGGAACAATTTATTTTGAACATGATCAGAAAAATATGTACTTTTTTCCCCCCATTCTGTGTAGGTTATATGCAATGACTGGAATAATATTTACAGTTACATTTGTTCTTTTTTTTTTTTCCTTAAATTTGATTTCACAATGTATTCATCTGAAAAAAATGCCATAGTATACTTTTTTTTTTCTCCTAAACGACAAAAACAACACTTATAAAAAAAAAAGGACCATAAAAATATTGGAGTCCTCTTTGTATTGCCCAAAAATAGGTAATTATGATCGACAATGAGACATCACAAGAATTAAAAACAGCTACTAAGATTGATTAGATCAGTTACCCTCTTGTTTTTCACTCGAAATTAAATGTTCTCTTGTAGGTCTAACGCTGGATCTTTAACTGTTCTTGTGCAAATATGACACCATAAAATCGGAGCTTTACAACAATTGGTACCAAAAGTAATTCAGACATGACCAGTAAACACACATACTACACTGCAGAAAGAAAATTCACATGATTGATAAGCAAAATCGAAATGATCACAAAACCAAACTAAACTTTTTTTCATTTTTTTTTTTTTTGTCATCAGCTACGCGAATTAACCAACTAAAAGCAAAAGGAAATGAAGAGAAATAAAATGCTATACAGAACAAATAAAAGTTACGTGGTTACAAGAGGGTGGGGGGTAGTTTATGGTACAGCAGTTAATATTATTATTATTATTATTATTTTATTATTATTTTTTTTTTTGATGAGCTTAACATATCCTTTCTTCTTTACTTCTTTCAGGGTGCCACCCTCATGTCACTTTCACCGATGGGAGGCTGCAGTGCTTGAAGTCTCACGTCATCACCTGTACACGACCAGTTAGAAACTTTGGCCCGTCTTCCCAGAACCTCCAGATTTACGCTGTGGAAATAAGGAACAGGTACATTTCAAGTTCCATGAGTTTGTGTGTGACATGCAGTTAATCACCAGAGCCTGAGCTAATACCTTCTCTAGGGGTTCTGCAAGTTTCACCAGGTCATATTTAAGACTTTTAAAACCTAATTAAGACCATCCATTAAAGTTAAGCCCTAAATTCCTGTTTTTCGAGCCAAGTATCGCTAAATTTGCACTTCCCCATAGTTGAAAAAAAAACCTGTTTCAATCTGTGGTACAATCCGAGAGAGATTTGTGCCACTAACAGAAAGCTGATTGGAGGTTGCATGTTGGTCTTATTTGTAGTCATAATGCAGTGAAAGAACACCATGAAAACAAACAAACAACAAAAAAACCCATTAAATGAGCAAAATAATTTCAAGGAGCATGGACATCGGAAAATTAAGACCTGTTTAAAATGATTTAAGGCATAGAACAGCGAATTTAAGACTTTTTAAGGCCGAAAATTGTGATTTATTAATTTTTTTATTTTAGACTTTTTTGCGACTTTTTAAGACCCCACAGAAACCCTGATTCCCAGCTTCCATTGTTACACACAGAATCACCTTACTTATACATGTAAAGATTGAGAAACTAATAAAAAAAAAATATATATATATATATATATATATATATATATATATATATATATATATATATATATATATATATATTTATATTTATATATAATAATTGTATATTATTTTAGCAGCATGATTTGAAGTGTTTCAATTCTCTTACCACAGCAATTATATTTTTTTATAAATTTACATTTATGCCATTTTGTCTGATAGCCTTATCCAGAGAGACTTACAACTGAGCAGTTGAGGGTTAAGGGTCTTGCTTTAACCACTGAGTTAAACCCCACCCCCAAATTATTGAATAATGACACAGAATATTATAGAACATCCAAGACAAGCAAAATCCTGCTTTCACTTACATCATAAGCAATAAAAAATAAAATAATAAAATTAATAAAAATAATAAATAAAATTATTTATTTTCTATAATGTTTTCCCTTATGTACATTGGCAACCATACAAGTTCTTAAAACTATGTTTTACTGTAGGAACAATAATGTATGCAATAATATAAACGAATTATTCAATATTTATTGATAAATCCGGTTTGATCATTAAAGAGTGCGGTGGTTTTACAGTAAGTAGCTAGACACTTTAACCTTTCCGTGTTAAAATAGTTCCTAAGGTTTGTAGTTTGGAACAGTTCATTATCAGATGATGCTGTAACTGTTTTTAAGGCATTGTAGTAATTGCTATTAGTGAATCTAAGTGTTCTAAAGCTTGCTGCTTTATCCGAGAGTAATTTAATATACTATGGATAATAGTGAACAGGACATTTGTCACATAATAGCGGGTCCAGTTAGCATGACTGTCTGTTATGCTAAGCCTGTCAGCCTAGATTTTTTTGTTTACGGAAGGTAAACCCATTACACTCTCTCTAACTCTGTTCCTGCAGAAGAGACAGGCATAGTGGAAGTGATTCGAGTGGACAGGGCTGGGCAGACTACTGTGTGCTGAGTCTGGGATCTGTATCAACACTCCACAGATGTGACAATTTCAGTCATGAGAGGAAAGAAGTGGGATACCCAGGGAGCTAATAGCAAAAGACACAAACCCAAACGCTGCTGAGATGATGAGAGGTGAGTCACATCCTTTAAATTCATTCTACTGTTTAAAAATAATACAGCATTTAATTCCATTTGCACTTGCAGGTGTTAATTCCCAAAAAAGGCTTTAGTTGAGACCAATTATTAGATCGTTTAGGCTAATTTTAGTTTGTCCAGCTGTAAAGCTCTAAGTCTGCAACCATGTGAGAGTAAGAGTGTGCCAGCCTGGAAAAAAAAAGATTACATCTATAAATTAAAAACCACAATTAACCATATCATTAACCCAGCTGCTTATTATGTATTTCCCCCAAAGCAGCTCTGAAACACACAGGCATGGACGCCACAGGACCGCTAAATGTGCACTGTGGTATCTTTCACCAAGACAGTGCCAGCGAATCTTTAAGCCCTACGAAAGTCTTGGTGCAAGATAACAGCACACCTTCAGTCTATACATTTACAGGCCAGAGATCTGCACAGGTGGTTTTAATGTTATGGCTTATGGCTCTGACTTCAACTGTGGCCTTGATATTATTACTCATTTGGCTGCTTTTCTGGCTGCTTTTGTTTTAGCTGAACTCCTGGGACTTTCAAGACTCAAGTCGAGTTTACACAAAAGGGTATGAAAAGTCTGCAGTCTGAAAAAACTTGTTGAAGAGACAAATCAAAAGAGAATGACCAGACTTGTCAGAGGTGACAGGAAGTCTTCTGTTACACTAATAAGCACAATTCTCAACCAGGGTGAGCAGGAAAGCATCTTAAAACACACATCAAACCTTGAGGTAGATGGATTTCAGCAGCAAAAGACCACAACACGTTTGACTCGCCAACCAAAACCAAGAATCTGAAGTTACCATGGACACGGACTCACAGAATCTGGACAGTTGAAGACTGGAAAAGGAGCAAGTGATTCTTTTTATTGGTTTTAATCTTCAGCAGTAGAGTTTGAGATTCAGTTATTCCTGTTCTTGGATGACAGGAGTGAACCTCTTGTGTGCTCTTCAGCTATTGTAGTCCATCCACCTCAGAGTTTGCTGTGTGCATGTTAAGATGTTTTTCTGCTCACCATGGTTCTAAAGAATACTCGAACAGAGATCACAATTTCTCTTCATTCAATTGTTTGTGAACATTACTTGAAGTTCTTGATCAGTCTCTGCATGAATGTACAGGTGTTCCTAATATAGTGTAATCATTAATAAGCATTCCCTGAACAGTAATGTTTCAGCATTTTAAAGTCCTATAGTTAAATCGAGTGTACGGTATTAAGGTAGGCTTCAAATATTTTATATTTGGCTGTTTTTGAGAAAACTGCCTCACACAATAACAATACATTTCTATTGTTCTACTGTTCTACTAAAGAAAAATGCTTAGAACATATCCACTGTCAGAGTTACTATAGAAATGGTCTGTGACTTGATTGTATGTCTACATCTGGCTTTGTTACTAGCTGGTTGAATTCCAGACAACAATTCAATTTAATACATTGCTATTAAAAGGCCTGTGTCAACAAGCTTTTACAAAAAAAAAAAGCATGGAACTACTGAAAGTAAAAACATGCAAAACAACCCACTGTGCTTTGCCACTGCATGCATTTTCCTGATAGTCTACCATTTAAGCTTAAATGTATGAAATGTGAATAGGCGAGAACAGGTGGAGGAGAAATTAGAACTGAAAAAGGTCTATAAAGGCTTACACAGTGATTGATACAAAGCACCATAGAGCAATAGAAAAGAAAACATAATACCTCCGCTGAGATGGCGACCGACCACCTGTTAGGTTTCAATGGTATCCGTTTGTAAAAGCCGTTGCAATCAAGGGGCCCTAAAAGTATAGAGTTGGTGAGAATGTCATTAAGCATTGCAGGAAAAAGTACATTTTCATCCACAGGGTTCTATCAGCATAAGTGAGTCACAAACACAAACAGTGATCTGAATCCTCAGTGTAGGAGAGTAGGAGTTAGGAGTTACATAAAAAAAATAAAAATACACAAGAAAGCCTTATGAGTTTGCACTAAAGCATATTGTGCATAGTCTGTGCTATCTTTGTGAAGATTATTTTTATTTGGCATTAAAAAAAACACTGACTGAACGTTTTTAATCTGACATTCTTTAAATTCAGCATTAATACACCATATATAACATCTTAGGCAACATTGCATGACTTGTTAAACACATACTGATTATTGGGTTATTTGTGCCATTATTTGACATATAAACAGTGCCTACAGTGACCAAGTTCCATTTTTTACACCTAGAGACCAAAGTGCAGCAAGGTATCACCAAGAGGTTAATAAATAAATGGCAATTAACAGAAAACTTTGGTAATGTTACTTATGGTATATTTATGGGGTATTTTTTTGGCAACCCCAATGTACGAAATTATTTTCAACTGTAGCATTATTTGTACATATTTTATTATGCACATTATGCAAGTGACAAATGTCTAGTCGTTTACATAAAACCAGGAACAATTCCAGTGTTAAAAAGCCACATAGTACTTCATATAAAAATTGCTAATAGCTAAAACTAGAAAGGGATCAGGAAAAGAATCTCTTAGCCCATGCAAGCTGGTGTGTCTTTGTTTTCATCGAGCCATGCTAACACATTCCTTTAGTGTCAGTTTACTCAGTTGTTTTAGGTGAAACAATTCTTTACCCGGGAGAAGAATTGAAGCATGACAAAAAACACATTTTAAACGTTAAAAACTAGATTAGCTCGCTCCAGAGCTTTACCGATTGCGGCGCGCATGCTTATTTTCATCTAGGAGGTTTGATGTGTACTCTCATTCATGCAAGCAGGATAACTCGAGTACTTCAAACCCCCTACAAAATGACTAAACGTCCACCCTTGTCTCTTCTCGGTCTTGAGACGATCAATTTCCCCCTCCATATGCAAATCCCCAACGCTGTCTGATTTCATGATTGCGTCTGTGAAGCGAACGCCCACGCGGCAGATTTAGGAGGCAAAATGGCAAACTGTCAACATGTCTTTTTTTTCGGAGGGGAAAAAAAAAACCCACCAGCTCTTATCGGGCCTGTCATCAGCCCATTGTGATCATGACGGAAGCGCTTCAGAAAGAAGTTTAATCCATATGAGTAAGTCAGAATCTGCTCTGGCAGGCAGCTTCAGGCAGATTTGAGGGGAAGTGTCTGCTCCCGCTAACATTCGTATCAATGGAGTACAGCAGCTTCTAACATTAAATTCCTTGTGGTTGTGTGTTCATTTCGGTGTTGCTCAGATGAGGCCTGAAAGTTAATACACGGTTGGTTCTTTTCATCGGCTAATGATGAAGCTTTTCACAAGCTCGTTTGGAGTTCAATACTGAACTCCAGAGCACCAAGGAGCCTCCGGGGCCAGTAATGCAGAGTAATAAAGCAGCAAATGTGGAATCATTTGCGGGATAGTGGCCCCTACAGTTCTGCGGTGTGGCTAATTGTTGACACGTGTCGCAGAAATAAACAGAGAGGAGCGTTTTTGCCTTCCGCATCATTTCCTGTGCTAATGTGCTGCTCGGCGACATCATCTGCTCTCAGCCCAGCCTTCAACTCTGATAACACCCTCGGAGGAACTAATTCAACCTGAAACCACTAAACATTAACCTCTCATCTCTGAGCAAATTTGTGCACACATGCATCCCCTTTAACACTACTGAGTATAAATAAAGCTATGGATGCGTAGCACGCAATTCTGTTTCAAGGCACCGTGGGTGTTTAACGGAGTAGAAGTTCAAGCCATTGGGGCGCTTGAGTTTTTTAACCGTCGGCATCTATTCTAGACGTGACTCGCGTGTGTGCGAGACCCGCAAGCGAAGAAAGGGAGAACGGTTTTCAGACTCGACTAAAAGCGATCCTTCGAATCGAGGATAATTACTTGATAACTGTATTATAATTAGCATTGTTCCGCAAATATAATAGCGGGTGACAAAAAAAAGAGCTATTCAGTTCACAAAGGCGGAGAAAGGGAGGCCCGGGATGACTGGCGTTATGCACCTTGTCATAAAACGCATATCTAATGTTGAGTTGGTTAAGACACTTAGTTGTGCGAGACTGAGCGTGTGAATAATTGAATTTCAATTTGGCACTTCATTACAAATGCATCCTTTCGTCCCCAAATTAAGAGCTGCAGCGATTCAGAAATAGGCGCTGACATCTGTGACATTCAGAGGAATCTGCGCTCTGCCAGCAAAAAGCCTATTAAAGCAAGTTTTGTGCAGCGCCATGCTTTTGTTTAGATATGGTGTCAAAAGCAGCTGCTTGTTACTGAGACATTGGAATTCTATTTACTCATTTCCAATCAGGCTGTTTCTTTTTTTTTTTTTTTTCTCCTGAGAATATCTGTCTGATGCTGTCTTGCCTCCTCCTTAAATTTCAGACACTATTCTAAAGGATTTCAAAAGTTCCGGATTCATATGTGCATGAATGTTTTTAACATGTACATGGTGGTGATTACTACACCATATACATATTAATACACCCTTCTCTACAGACTGCTGCATTAGCAATAGAAAGAATCACTTTAGATGACTAATTTTGAGCAAAAAAAATTAATTACCCAATGTTCTCCTTTCAGAACTCGGATGCATTAAGTAACCTTGAATAAGCTTGATTATGTGGTTACAGAATTGAGTTCTTAGCACCGTGAACTTTCACCAAGTAGCACCATTTGTTAATGATAATAAAACATTTAAACCACCACCATCTCGGTCGACTAAATAGATTTTTGGGATGAATAATAATTTTGACCAAAATGTTCCATTATGTGGAGCCTTCAGTATTAAGATGCAATTAATCTTTGACACTAAAACAAGAGAAAGTATTTTACAGAACGCACAAAACAGCTGGGGTGAGATTTGACATGTGTAGTACTTACAGCAATACCATGGCTGAAGCCAGATCCAGGCTGAGGACTAGCAGCACTGATGTAGTTCCCCACGGCCGATTCCTGACTGGTCGGGCCGTACAGATCAGCTACAGGCCCTGGACTGTTGGCACCCGGGAAGGCTCCAGGCCGAGCAGGGTTAGCGCCTGAGTGAGGAAAAAAATCCCGCAAATCCTCAACGTTAATGCAGGCGTCCTCAGGGCTATGTCAAGTGTGAAGAACAAACTGCGCTAGACTGCAGAATAACTGCAATGTATGTTCAGAGAATATAATATTGGACATGTACGTCTATATTAATTTACCGAATACTGAAGGACTGGGATCAGTAAAACTCATAACAACAAGCAAACATCAGCAAAGGAAAGTGAGCAGTGAGATGCTTCCTAATTACCTGAAACGCAATTTAGCGCATTTTACTGTAAATTCTCCAGCTCAGCGATACGAATCGTCATTAAACCTGTATTAAAGTGATATCCATATTTCTTAGAAGCGATAAAGGGTACCGCAGGCGATTAGCCGAAATCATATTCTCGCGTATGCACATGCTGTATGGGAAAATCTCACAACTTTGGGTATAAGTCATGCACAAGAGCGTTCAGCATGCAGTCGCACGATGAATCCATGCAGTCAAGCTGTCCTTTGCTGAGAGCATGGCTCACAAGGTTGCTTCAATTCAGAACGTTCAAAGACTTTCAAAGACTACAACAAACTATTTTTGTATAGAATAATGCCTCATTTTATATGATAGCTAAGTTTATATCTAAGCATTCGCTGTAAGTCTAAGATCACTCATGGTTGCAAGTACTGATTATAAAGACTAGATCACTAAAGTAAAGGAGGCTTTGTTTAAAAGAAAGCATGAAAAGATGCTGTTTTCTATAACTATCGCTCACATGAAGAGCAGACCATAAACAGGACAGGTGATATTGCTTAATTGTATTCTATCTTGTTTTACACAATTACCGGTCTGCTAAATGTAGCAACAGCATCTGAGAACACCTAGATTGCTGGCTCGGTCCTATCATACTGCCGCTTTATTTTGCCAATATCATTAGGCTCGTCATTACAACCATGCAATCTGGTCAGTAAAATTAAGACAGGCACACACAAGAGGCTGGGAAGGATCATCATAAACATGCTGCACCCTTGAAACTGCCTCTGCTTCCACCGTCACAACAGATCCTTGCCAGTTTGGGGATGACACACCGATGCGCTGACTAATATGCCGCGTCTGAGTCACGGTTCGCTTTGGAGAAAAGCAGACAATTCGGTCCTTCTGCTCCAAAGACAAATCCTCTTTGCCACTTCAATGCGTCAAACTCCGAGCACGGAAGAAGCGTAAATGTTTAATTGCACAGTAGAAAGGCGCGCATACACGCAGTCAAACGCATGCAATCCGGCGAAACGTCCAATGACTCAATTCAGGCTCCTCTACCTTTGTACACTGAGATAGCTAATGAGGAAAAAAGAGAGAGAGAGATAGAGAGAGAGAGAGAGAATGTGAAAAAGACGAATGCGCAACTCCGGGCCTTTCTTAACGAGTAGCCACATTGGACTTATCTAAACAGCGCACGTTCTAATAGGCCTGCTTATTAAGCAATTATAGCCGTTTTCACTTTCAACAGTAATCCTCATTTCTGGTAATTGGTGGATTCTGTTGAGGCAAGTGCACTGTGCGCTTGCTGTGTGTGTGTGTGTGTGTGTGTGTGTGTGTGTGTGTGTGTGAGCGCAAGCAGGAGGATTTATGTTTCAACTTAAACCCCCAGGCTAGACTGCTCCTGCTATTAACTTTAATAGGCAAACATGAGTTACACTCATTGGCTGTGACTGGTAGCTCGGCGGCACCATCCTAATTAAACCAGGGGCTCGTGATTACGTAGCAGTTTTTAAGACACAGGTGACAGGTGCGTCATGCGCTTGTGCTCAGAGTAAAAAAGAAATAATAATAATGATAATAATAATAATAATTAAACCCTTTGTCTCTTCCAGCAGGATGACAAAGTGCTACCAGTCGGCAGGGCAAGAGGGCAGACACAAACCCAAGCACAAAGAGCTACTCTGACCTCCAACTTTCACTGAGGTATTTTTCCATTTCCGTCGAATTAAATTACACGGGCACTTGTGTATATCGGCGCTCCACATAAAGAAAAAGCACGCTGATGTGAAGTTCTCTCTGAAGAAGTGTTTATAAAGCCATTTTTAGATGGAGGCTTTTTGGTTTCAGCGATTTATAACCATCAGAGATAAATTTTCCGACATGGCACGGATGACAAGCGGCATTTCCTGTTTGATTAACTTCAAGAGTGGGGGAAAAAAAACCTGAGATGCTGCTGAGTCTTCATGTCCGCTCTTAAATAAAGTGATATCTAACTCGTTTCCGTGGAGGTTACACATTAAAAGCGTGTTCGAGGCGTCTTTCCTTAATAAATTAAAAGGAGTAGATCATATCAATCAACAGTATTTTCCTTGAACAGCCCGTCTCTGTGTTTATTCCTTAATCTTACACTGCTACACAAACACACCTTCTTACTCTTATAGGATAAAGTGCTTCGCCATGACCCCTAAAATCCCCACAATGCATTGATTATGTTCATGTTGCCTCAGAAACCAAGATACAGGAGACAGTTTGACAGCACCTCATATCAAGTATCGCCTTAATCCAATAGAAGTTTATCTCGCAATTCTCTTGACCTATATTAAAAGCAATATTACTGTCATATATTGCAAAACCCAAGACAGAATGCACCTTAGTGCCTTGGAAGAAAAATAACAAAACCGAAATGTCCTTTATGTCTACCTGATAAAGGCTGATGAAAAGGTAGTGAAACATGTCGAGGGAAAAAAAAAACAGAGAGGGGAAAAAAAAAAACAGCGAGCAAACAAGGAAGCAAATGCAAAGCAATTCTATTGCTTTTGAAAACAGTTTGAGAGAGAAACAAATTGCCGATGTCTAAAGAATTATAGTTGTTCTTTTATAAAGTGATCCTGCCAGGTCCAGGGGAGGTCTGTCTGAAGTAAATACACCAGTTTCAGTACTGTATGGTGTTGGTGTACTGTAGCTTACAGTCCCGCCCCCATGCGGTGCCAGTGAAGCTGAGCATGGGAAAATGTGCACAGACTGGGCCCAGGTCCAAACCAGGAGATCTGTGTAATCTTCAGTGTAAAGCGCAGGGAATAAGATGCCTTTCCTTGTCGGCTGCCAAAGCAAATGAGGCAAGACAGGGAGGTGAGGCGGAGTGCCTGGCAGCCCTCGCACCACCTGGCTGCGGCTGCCACCAAGGCAGTCGTTACGACCGCTGCAGACGGGCAACAGCACGCAACACTACACTGGAGCGTCACCTATTCGAGCTCACGGTGCTCTGGGTGGCACTAAATGAGCCTTGAATTGCGGTGAGAAAGGAGGGTCATGATTACTGTTAATGACTTTGCAACTAGGAGTTATCAGGTGAGATTTCCCTGTAGAAGAGACCGTTTCTGCTAGCTTCTGCAGGGTTTGCTTTGCACTTGTGCTTTGGCAGCAAAGGGATAAAAATGTAATAACGCCTTTAGGAGAAACCCTAATATGGTCAAAACTAATCTGTTTTAAACAGGGACTGCTGACTGTTCGCTGAATATTAAAGACTAATATTTCAAAAGTGAAATAATACTTTAATGCTCTACAAGCTTACAGTATCAGATCAAGCAAGACATAACACTGTGAGGATGGATCCAGGACGCCCGAATTTAGAAGACAGATCAGACATGTCAGGCGAAGGTGACCCACGGCCGTAACAGGCTACATGATATGAAATATGAAAGGAATTAGCTTGTTTTTTTTTTTATGTGATATTAAACACGTCCTATGAAATGACACCTGGTAAAAATTCTGAAGGAAAAACGACTTGTATGTATTATTATACCGCCACTCAAATAATCCCTATTTCAAACTACAGACAAATATGGCCAAGTCTGGACTCATCCAGGTTTTTGTTAACAGCATACCATGCTCCTTTAGTAGATGCATAAGTATGTGTGCTGATGAATACAGAGGGTAAATAAGGTGACTTGAGTCATCCACTGTAGCATGCTTAAGATATGTGCATGCATCCCGATGTACCGGCGTGCAAAAAAAGAAAACAAAGAATGGATCTACCATATACGCAAAATGAAAGACCTCTCAAAGAAAGGCATGAATACATGAAATAAAACAAAGCATGCAGTGCATATCGGAGGAGAAAACAATCAGATGCAGGTGTTCATGTCGTGTAGAACCTTGAAAAAGTGAATGCCAAAATAATAATCTATGTGTGGATTTTAGTGCAAGAAGTGACTAAATGACAGTTAAAAAGAAAACAAAGAAACAAATAAAAGGGAAAGAAAAATGACCAAAGGTAAAGGCAGCAAAGGTCTAGGACAGAAACGCACCATACAAACCTGGGCTCTTAAACTGATCCGGGCTGTGAAGGTGCTGCAGGGGAGAGTTGCAGGCAGATGTGGCGTGCTCGCTTTGCAGCATCTGAGCCGCCTGAGGCCCCAGGGAGCCATAGTCGGCAAAGGAGCAGGGTGCTCCCCGCTGGTCACTGGGCGCGGAATAAAACCCATAATCGGGAAAGCCTGGGAGATACAGTACAGGATGGGGGAGGGGGAGAAGGAAGGGAGTTAAGGGGTGAAGGGTGGGACGCCATCATTTGGGGAAAAACTCTTGCATTGTACACAGTCATGTAGGCAAAGTGTGTGTTTACTGTACGTAGCGCGCGTGAAAGTGGCCAGAGAGCTCTGTTTAAATCCAGCTTCCAATTTTCACAAATATACCGCATGACTAAAATGAAGTGAGACGTGGCCATTGACTGCCTGATACAACTGATAAAAAAAGACAAAGAGCTAATCATCTGGCTAGCCTGCACAAATGACCTTCAAAATGACCTTTAAGATCAGTGCGGAGCAACAGACCGTTGCCAAAAACCGGTCCCATTGACAATCTTACATTCTTCCCTTTCTAGAAATCTGTTAGCATCTTTCAAAAACTTGTATTCATACGAAATTTCAAGAATCGATTTTGAACCCTTTGAACCCCTTGAATCATTTCTGAGATTCGACTAAATACGTTTTCAGTACAAATATCGAGACCACATTCATGTTTACTGCCATAAACTTCACATCGGGTCAACAGCACATACTGTAGCACTGCATTCGTGACATCGCAGATCCACCTTCCTTTCACTGAGACGGTAGATTATCAACACATCAGAGAGCATCCTTGACTAGTGTGGGCTGACATTTAGAGTTTTGTCAGAATAACCAGGGATGGACATTTTATGTTGAAAGCCACCTCTTTCCAGCTGAGGTAATTCAACAAAGGTAAACAGTACAGGCTTTTAAATATGGATGCTGTGCATTGTATCAATGACCCCTAAGCAAAAAGGAAGGACTCAGTACATTGCTTCACCTAGCTAGCGCAAATGATACCGGCAGTAACTGCGAAGTGCAATCTAGCTGGCACAACAGCGTTGTACAGCATTACAGATTTACTGTCCTCTAAATAAATAACAGCTGTACATCATGTAACCGTGCAAAGCCACATGTCTTATTCATCATGTTCATGTTTTTGTCTGCTTGACAGAACCATACAAAGTTGTGTATCTTGTATTAGAGCAGATAAAACTTGGTGCTTTGAGTACAATTCTGTCATACTGACCACTGGATGTTCGACTTGGCACCTCGATGCAAAGACTCCCTGAGGATTTGAGAATTAGAATTGTTGCTCTTCACAAAGAAGGCCTAGGCTCAGCGGTGAACGAAGTACACAAACCATGTACTTGAGTAAAAGTAGAGATAAAGTAGATAAAATATTACTTGAGTAAAAGTACAAAAGTATTTGCCTTCAAATGTCTCCAAAGAACTCTGATTTATTATAGCTATAATGTCATATATATATATATATATATATATATATATATATATATATATATATATATATACATACACACACACACACACACACACACACACACACACACAGTAATCCCCTGTTTATCGCCACCACAAAAATGCTATTTTATGTATACAGTACAGTATTAACATTTTACTTCATTGTATAATTAATTTATTAAAGTAATATTTTATTAATAAATTTTATTATTAAAAAAAAAAAAATAATAATAATTTGGAGTCGCGGGACAGGAGTCTCCGTTTCACACTCCTGCTGCACAGAATATATTTTTATATAAATATGCGCGATGCACAGACTTCACTGTCCCGCGATTCCTAATCTCGCTATATTTTTTCACTTTTTTAAATCTGCAGTGAATCCTTTATGACTTACAACTTCATTCGCTACATTTACTTAGTTACTGTCCACCACTCACTAGGTTATAAGAAGATCGGTAACACCCTGAAACTGAGTTACAGTACAGTGGACATACAGAGGTTTTCCAAGACATGTTCCATTCAGAACAGGCTTTGCAAGGGTCCATCGAAGAAGTTTAGTTCTCGTGCTGTGCTTCAGGTGCAGAAGCTGTTCAAAAAGCAGACGCATGAGTGCTTTAAAGGTTTCAGAAGTGGAAGGTCTGCATGTCAGTGCTTAGACCATACCATACCATAGCCACACACTGCAACAAGTTGGTTTGCACGGCTGTTGTCCCAAAAGGAAGCCTCTTCTAATGCTGGCTCACAAGAAAGACCACAAACAGTTTGCTGAGGACAACCTGTCCAAGAGCATGAATTACTGGAACCATGTCCTGTGGTCTGATGAGACGAAGATAAACTTGTTTGGCTCAGATGGTATCCAGCATGTGTGGTGACGCCATGGTGAGGAGGACCAAGAAAATTGTGTCTTGCCTACAGTCAAGCATGGTGGTGGTAGTATCATTAAGGGAAACATGGATTACAACATATACTGTTACATTCTGAAGCAGACCTCCCTCCAGAAACTAAGCCGAACTGCAGTTTCCAACATAATAACGATCCCAAACACACTGCCAAGATGACAACTGCCTTGCTGAGGAAGCTGAAGGTGAAAGTGATGAGTGGCCAAGTATGTCTCCAGACCTGAATCCTATTGAGCACCAGTGGGGCATCCACAAGCAGAAGGTGTAGAAGCTCCATGTGTCTGACATCCAGCAGCTCTGTTATGTCATTACGGAGGAGTGGAAGAGGATGTGCAGCTCTGGTAAATTCCATGCCCAGCAGGATTAAGGCAGTGCAAGATAATGATGCTCACACAAAATATTGACACTTTGGACACAGCTTTAATGTGTTCACTTAGGGTGTACTCACTTTTGTTGCCAGCCTTTTAACAATAATGGCTATATGTTTAGAGGACAGTAAATCTATACAGCTTGTATGCTGTAAAAAGTTATAATAAACTGCTGAAATGTGAGGGGTGTTCTCACATTAATGAGATCCTGTATATATATTATATACATTTTATAGACATTAGCTTGTGTGACTGATCATTAGAACAAGCTTAAGATAGGTATAGTTGGAATATGTTAATAGATAAAGGTGTATTGAAGTGTTGAAATGTGTGTGTGTGTATTTCAAATGTGTGGATGCTTGAACAAAGCTTTATTGGCAGTAGCATTTGTAAAGTGGCACCCACTCTATTATTTCCTCTGAAATGGGTGTTTCATCCTAAGACCATCTGAGATTAGGTACCAGCTGTGAAAACATCCCTGGTACTGTGATGGTGGAAAGAGCTTCCCCATGAATCTTACATGAATGTTGACTTACATAATTGTTCAGTTGTCTATACACATTACGTAATCAAGACAACTCTATTCTGAACAGACAGACAGTGAACACTGTGGTAAGTGCTTTTGAGGTAATGCTGTGCTTTTTCTCTGCAGTCCTCCCAAGTCTTTCTCACAAAGTGCTACTGTCCCCAAACTGACTACAGACAGGGGGCAGATAGACAGCTCTCTCTCTCTCTCTCTCTCTCCTAATGACTCATCTCTGATAGGACTGCAGCAGCCTTGGAGTCTACACTGCCCACTGCGGCTCCTGCTGCTGACTCACCACGTCTGCATCTGCTTTCACACACACACACACACACACACACACACACACACACACACACACACACACACACACACACACACACACACTCACACACACACACACACACAAAACACTAGATGCCTTCTGTCCAATTGTGTGTCTCCACGTCCCTTTCATGTGCCTTCATTAGGCACCTGGCACGTGCACACACAAATACACATGCACACATCTGCTCAATGCCACACAGCTGCATGTCCTTAATACCCCATGATTGCCCCTTCTATCACAGCCTAATGCTCTACCTCTACACAAAGAAATGCTCTGTTTTCCAGCATACTCTACATTCTCTGTCCTTTGTATCTGACTGGACACCTCAAATTCAAGAGTCCGACCCAGAAAGAGTTGAGTGGACCAAGAGTTTGGGAAGTCAGTGACCTCAGGGAATGTAATAAAAGTGTGGCAAGGTTAACCCCCTTCCTAACCCGAACATCTCTTGCTACAACCTCAGTGTTGTGTACACGTGCAACTTTCATGGTAAATAGTTATCCTTTCAGCTCTGCATTATTTGTTCTCAGCTCAAAAATACTACACAAGAAAGAAAAGGAAAGAAACAGGGAGCGTGAAAGAGATGATTTCTATTTAATCCATTTTTAACGTGCATGCAAACAGCTCGTCGTCCTTGAGTTTCAAAGCGGGTTCCGGGCTCCTCGCTAATTAGACAAGCTTCCTCGACTTCCTTTCCTCACTCTAATTAGAATCTTTAATAACAAACAAGCGTCGACCTTTACAAAAGGCTTCGCCACAATCTCCTCCATTAGCTAAACGCATGAGCAGAGGAGGGGTGAAAGAAGAACTATCGCCCCTGTTGCAGCCAAAACATCACCCGAAGAGGGGCTTTGACACAATGTCGGCTTCCTGCCGCGAGGTCTGTTCAAGGCGGCAGATTCGGAGCGTTTTAAGGAAAAGGGGAAGCGTCAGGACACAAGGACGACATCAGCACGCACAACAAATACACATGGCAGCTTTGTTTGCGCTGACACGAACAATTAACCCTCAGCTGACGACATCTCGCAACCAGGAAGGTCTTATCTAAAAAAAAATGCAAGCAAAATGACTTTTATTGTTCAGGTAGATTGCCTCTAATGATAGTGCCATCAGTGTAAAAAGATATGAATAAAAATGGGCCTGCATGAGAGGAAAAAAAAAAGAAAAGAAAGTGGCTCTTCAGTGGATAGCAGGAGCATGAAAAAGGCACCATCTGGGAGTGCTGTAATCACTCAGTTATCTTCCTGCGCTAATTTTCTTTTCGGCGCATACAAACGATTTACTTTCGGGCAAAGGTGAGAAACAAAGTGCGATTGAGCCAAAGAGTCGTTTTTTTTTCTTCTTCTCCTTTTAACTTCAAAGTTCGAGGAATATTGGTCTCTCTCTGATCTTTCCCCGGTACAGCATATGTTTCTCTCCTTGGTGTGTACGTCAGAACTGATTGTGTTGTCGGCTTCCTCCGGGAGAATGGCGGTGGAATGGGAATGGATTAAAGAAAGGCGTTTATTCGAACTGTGCGAGAGCAAATTTGCTGCATGCTAATGAACAAACATCAAATAGTGTGTTGGAACTGTGCAGACATCTGCTGCCGCACTGTATCCTAACTACAACAACCGGCAACATCACACAAGCTTGGTGTTTGAAGTAATGAAGTTGTCTGCTTGCAGTGTGTTGAAGCCTGCGATGCGAGTGGAGGGAGAGACCTAACACAAATATGATGTCATGAAAAATTAATGCTCTTTTTTTCTATAATCACATTCAGATAAAACACCGCTGACAAAAAGGGAACCTGCTTTTAGACATAAAAAAATGTAAGCAGACAAGAGTCTAACCTGAATGTTCCTATTACTAGAGGTCGACCGATAGTAGATTTTACCGATACCAATAGCTACAGTAGGTTGGATTCTGCTCGCCGATAACCAAAGGTATTTTTTAAAATGGATACTGGACAAAAAAACAAAAATAACACTCCATGTAAAATAGTACTGAACTTTATTACAAAAATAAATAAATAAAAAACAGTACCGATTAATGAAAATGTGCTAAATAAAATAAATATTAATATATTTATTATATTGATAAATATTAAGGAAAATAAAAGAAAAAAACTCTAAATAATGTAATAAGAAAGGCAGTTCAAATTAACAACACCTGGTGTCAGTGATTTGCCCCTAGAGGCCGCGTTCCTACTCTATAGCGCGACCCGGAAAAACTATCGATATGGATTTTTGCTAATATTTCCAGCAATCAACTATTATTGCAGATTAATTGGCAAAACTGATGAATCGGTCGACCACTAACTGTTACCACTGTTGTTGTACTTCTATATCTGTTTTTTCAGTTTGTATATTGTGGGAAATGATTTGAAGGCTTGTCTGTGTAATAAAGGCTTGGCTTGTCTGTGTAATATTAACGGCTATGTCCTGCCTTTGCGGCGTGTGTGACTGGATGTTCATGATGCGCAGACTATCAACAAACTTTTTAATGTCTACAAACATCTATATAATGTGGATAGCGAGGTAAACGATTGGGTGACATCATTTCTAGGTGTTTTTTGGTTTTTCATAGATTAGGTAGCTAATGAATAACTCGTCTAGACCAGATTACAATAACGCTACTGATTCATACATGTTCGTGGCCCTCACACAATATATTCTAAAACACTTAAGCACACCATACTGGTGCAGGAATAGCTCCTATACAAAGCCCAAGCCTCAATGAACATCACGCCTGAGTATGCATATAATACTGAGTAAGGGGTTCAGGTAGGTGTTGGTGATTGTTGGAAAGGTGGTACCGAATGAATGCAGACAGATCTTATCGTCCTCAGCCACCCCAACCGCTCATCATCCAATTATTAACGTTCTAGCTATCAGCGGGAAACAAAAGACCACTTCTTCGCTATTTCTTTTTTTTAATCCTGCAGTCTAATTGGATGTAATTACTCATCTACAAAACAAATGAGTAGGTCGGAGTTGCCGTGGCGACTGGAACGGTGGGTCCAACATTGTGAATCGTTTCAACAAGGTTCATTTCTGTGGATAATTATCACTCCTCTCTTTTCTCTGCCTTTGCCCGGTCCCTGAGGGGTTACCATCACAAAGCTCCAGCTATTGGCTACTGCTAATTTGACTGTCTTAGGCTATTCTGTCTGTCCCTCCCTCCTTGACTTTCTGCATGCTGCCATCAAGTGTGGGGTTCCCTTCAAGTGAATAAATGCTGCTCTCTCATTTTCACTTTGCCAGATGACTGCCTCAGAGAAGGAATTTCAAAACCACTGCCCTGAAAGGACAACTATTTC
Organism: Silurus meridionalis; assembly: GCF_014805685.1. Classification (NCBI taxonomy): domain Eukaryota; kingdom Metazoa; phylum Chordata; class Actinopteri; order Siluriformes; family Siluridae; genus Silurus; species Silurus meridionalis. Next base: position 7,688,122 of record NC_060894.1, on the reverse strand, counting down.
TCTCATGAAAAAGGAGAGGTTTTTTTTTTACACACACACACACACACACACACACACACACACACACACACACACACACACACACAAACGGAAGACTACGAGGAAGGCATACTTGTCGATCCAATGCATATTGTTCCATTATTTTCCTACTTTCAAGCCAATTTGGGGAGCAGAAAGTCATTATCCTAATCACATTATACGATTAGAACCACATGCATTATCTTTACTTCAAATCCCTGGTGGCCATCAAATGCACTTCCAGACCAAATGTCAATAAACCTGTCAGATGTCTTCCCGATTGAATTCCAGAGCCACAATTAGTTATTTTATTCCACTTAATGCATGGGGGCCTGGAGTTAGCGATCACTTAAGCTATTTTAGAACTAACCACTGAGTAATTAAGACCCCTCAATGAGTCATTCTGGTGGTGCTGACAATTTTTGCAAATAGTTAATATTAAATGTCTGGTTGTTTTTGTTCTGACAGAGGCTAATCGGTGTTAACAGATGATTTACCCCTGTCTCAAGAGTATCTCTAGCTTCTCAAATGACTTGAAATACTTAAAATGCTTAGAATGCCATACATGATTCAGTTCAGAAGTATGAAGAAGTCTGAAATCTGGACGTGCATTCCTCATACGAGAATGAATGTCAAGTGGAGGTGTCATAAGCTGCAGTTGTCGTTACCTCCAGAACCACACTCCCAGTACCACTGGGTACAACAGACAACAACGTAATGCCACAACACTCCACATTGAACGCACACCTGAATTGTCAAGGCATATGAATAGAGCAGACATGTTAAAATCCAGGCCCCTAGAACACTTCTGGCCTGTTTTGATCAATTATATCAGATTGTATATTTTGTAAGATTGTAAGTTTGATTCTGTGGGCACTGCACAGTTTCTACTCTTCATCCCTGAAACGATGCTTCATCTCCGCCTACAGGCTGCTCGAACCCTCTGCATGTTTATAAGTCAATATCTGCACATCTTCACTGACGTCCTGTGAGTTGCCACAACACAGACCCTAACCCCAAACCTTAATGAACTGACAGCCAAGGAAAAATGTGAAACACGCGACACAGGCGAATGTGCATAGGAGCAGAATGTACTGCTTTAACTTACTGTTTTATTCTCGCACTTCATTCTGTTTGGTGTCTGTTGGCTGTGTTTGACCCTCAACTTGGGCCCAGTCTTTCATTTTGGCCTCGTTTATGACCGAGTTTGACAGCAGTACAGTATACAATTCATTCAGAGCAGAAAAAGCCTTCTTTGCTTTAACTAAAAAAAGTAACATATCACGCACTGTGCAATCAGGCACAATATTTCTCTCAGAAATGCAATGGGCCAAAAAAGTCAACTAAATTCTGGGTCACTTGAACCACCAAATAAATGTTAAAAATCATGAAATAATGATTATAATGTACTAGAGGATGGATCAAGCGTTCATATTCCACATTCACATTGTTTTAAAGGTCACAGGAAGAAGGGAAATTGAAAAGATTTCTTTGAGACCTTATCTGTCTCTGTGAGTGGCGAGATGAAAGCAGGCTACAGCTGAGCACCTTTGGAGTATGCTTCCCCCTTTGAAGTTCAGGATGGTTCCTCCCAGAGGCGCTGTCTGAGCATCTGCCCATCACAGCTGTGCAGAGGAGACCATCCTGAAACAGAGGGGGAGCAATACCTCTCTAACCTTTATGCGTAACATTTATCTTTCTGCGATGAGAGCCTTTGGGACCGGAGTCACGTGGAGCATCCTTGAGAGAGCGGCACTGCTGTTGGTCCTTTTGGCATGAGCCGGGAGTCGCAGCTGTGTGGGTGTTAGTGTGCGTGCGAAAGGCAGTAGACGGGCACACGTGAGAGCCGGGGAGCCAGTTTAATCTCGGCACGGCAGCGCAAGCCAACGTGGCCCTCTGTTGAGCCTCTCAGCAGCGATCACAGTGCTTGTTGGGATGAAATGCATAATGATCTCCAGATAATGGGAAGTACTCAGCCAAACGAGAGCAGCTTCGTGTCTAGCCAAGCGCAGGCTTCATCAAGCAAGAATGGGGCTTTATACAATAACTTCATCCTTGTTTCATCAGGATAATATGTCCAGAGAATAGAGCCAAAGGAAGCAGCTGATAAGGAGGATGACAATGGATTGCTAGCACATGCATACAGAATACAACCCAAGTGAAATACTGACCATTTCCCTGTCACAGCCTGCCCAAAAGGAAAATACTAACTGATCCTGTAAAGAAACCAACTGTAGTTGTGCTGGTGGTGGAGTTTACATGGTGACAGCAAAATTACACAAAAATACAAAATGATTGCTCAAGGTCACAGATTTGAAGGACTCCGAGGTCAGATCTAGTGAGAGTAGAAAGCTGTTGGCGGGGTTAAACTTCAGCACGTTAAGACATATTATTGAGAACCAAGGGACAGCAGGCCACTTGTAACACTCTGTTACTGACAAAACAAACTATACAAGTACTGTTCGTTTCCCGAACAAAGCGCAAATCAGGGAAGAGAAAATTATAATCTGGACCCTAGTAAAACAAATCTAAAAGGATAGTGAATTGATCTTTGGTCTAAATAACTGCACATGATGCCCTGCAATGGACCGGTGTCTCGGGACAAGCTCCCGGTCAATCATAACTCTGACCAAGATAAAGCACTTAAGGAAGTTGAATGAGGGAGAAACAAAGTGTAGCAATAAACAACAAATGGGGCAACCTCTTCTCTAAATATCTGGAGAGAACAAGGAGGATTGGAAATCAATCTTGGAGGATAGATGGGAGACCCTACAGGAAAAGAGAAATAAAGATGTAAGGCCAGGCGATATTTTATCATCTGTTTAAGCGTGCTTTTTTTTTTAGATGTTCATAAAATATTAGTTTATAAAAAACTTATCTGAAATACTGCTGAAAATATTTCATACTGAAAAGGAGGGAAAAGTTGAATGTATCAGGTGCTTCCAGTGAGTTTGTAATTAAATAAATCGAAATGACTAAAAATAAAGATTTTTGTAAGGGGCCTGACAGTTTTCACAATATCCATATACACCCAACAAAAATTCTCTACAATTCAGTGCATACTACAATTCATCCAGTGAACAGGGAGTAGTAACAGTGAGGCAGAGTGACAGGGTGGGTAGAAGTAGGACTTCAACAGCATGTGCCAGTGAGGCAGTCGGAGACACACAGCCAGCTATGTAGGCTGGCAAGGATAATAGAAGTGTGAGAGACAGACCTCCAGAGGGCAGCGCCTGCTGTGGTGCACCACCCTGTGGATCACACACACTCTGCTGCACGTGAGGTCTACGAACAGACGGACAGACGGAGAGACAGAGAACAGCTGAGAGAAAGTCAAAGGGACAGCTAGTGAGACAGACAGACAGACAGACAGACAGGCAGGTCGACGTTCAGCCTCCATCTGTACTTTGTACTTCAAATTTCGTGTGACAGCTTTTCAGTTAAGAGTTAAACTACACTGGAGCAATGTCTCAAACTTTTTACAATTCTTTCAGGAGAATTCATGTGAGTAGGGTAATGTCTTCCTTTTTAGAAATGCTATTTAAATAAGCTATATGCAATTATAAACAGGCCCTGCAACATTTAGCAAGTAAAGGGTTTGGTACTTGTGATGGCATTTCAAATAGAGGTCGACTGATTTATCGTTTTTGCCAATTAATCGGCACCAATAGTTGATATCGACAAAAATCCCTGAAGCAAAAATAAGCAGCGTGCAAGGTGCACAGAAAGCACTAATTATATTGTTTATTTATATTTAATTCATTAGTTATACAATGATATTTAGTAATTAATATATTCATATTTATTTCATTTCGCACATTTTCATGGTTCAGTGCTTTTATTTTTTATTTTTGTAATAAAGTATAATTTTACATGGAGTGTTACACCGATCGGGCATACCATTATGACATTATAACATTATGAGCAGTGAAGTGAATAACACTGAGTATCTCTTTATCATGGCACCTGTTAGTGGGTGGGATTATTATGTAGCAAGGGAACATTTTGTCCTCAAAGTCGATGTGTTAGAAGCAGGAAAAATGGGCAAGCGCAAGGATTTGAGCGAGTTTGACAAGGGCTAAATTGTGATGGCTAGACGACTGGGTCAGAGCATCTCCAGTATCTGTATCTATCAAAAGTGGTCTAAGGAAGGAACAGTGGTGAACCGGTGACAGGCTGGTCGGTGTGATCCAACAGATGAGCTCCTGTAGCACAAAATGCTGAAGAAGATATTGCTGTTAATGGTCGACAGGTCAAGGCTGTTTCGGCAGCAAAAAGGGGACCAACACAATATTAGGAAGGTGGTCATAATGTTATGCCTGATTGGTGGCCATAAAGTTAAGCCTGGTCCGTGTATGTTTTTTGTTTTTTTTTGTCCAGTATCGGCAAAAATGATCCAAACTAGCTATCGGTATCAGTAAAATCAGTCGACCTCTAATTTCAACGTCTTTAAAAAAAATAATTGTTGTGTGGCATGACTTCACAATCGCCTCCCCTTTTTGTTCTATTAGGTAGAAGTATACTAAAGCTCCAAAATATTCACTCAGCCTTTCAGTTGTCCTTGTGTCTGTAGTGCTTCACATACTCTGACTACCTCACACGTTTTCAGACAACAGAGTCGGTGGTGCATGTCAGATAAACATTTCCTCAGCAATCGTAGCGTTAGCGCTTGAGTGCAGCATTTAATTTCTGTAAGCCTTCTACAGTATTTGAGCTACGGAGGCACGGAGTCACCTCTTATAAACGCCGACACTTTCAGTAAACTAGCTTAACTGTGCACCCGACCGTGGCGATTTCTGTTGTTTGAGGTTTCTCAGCGGCTGAGTGCTATTTACACATCAGTAAAATACTCCAGTGGAGGATTTATACGGACATTTCATTTGCTTCTGGGTAGATAGATACCTAAACGCAAATAGAAAATGGCGACGCTGTCGAAACTCGAATTTAAAACCCGCCAATTCTGAGCGGTTACGCTGTCTAAATGATACGAGGAACAAGGCGGCATGTGCAAGCTGTCAGCAACCATTTTATATTTATTATTATTTTATATATCAGTTATATAGCACTGATAAACACGACGACAAATCACTCAAGAACATTGGTGACCATTTTTCAGACCTAGCATCATCTTCTGATTGGCTGTTACCTCAGTTTAAGAATAACAAGCAACAAAGCAGGAAGTGACCATCAAATTTATATGCTTTTCTGTATCACAGAGGGATTTGTTGCAAATTAGGGCCCAAGAAAGCTTAAGCAATTCCTTATACCAATCAAATATCAATTCCCTTAAGTTTTCATCATTTCTACCCTCAGTTCCCATTTACAGTTTGATGCACAAAACAGAAGAAAGATGCGATTAAATAGTCTGTAGAAACAATACAATTAAAAAAATCTAAATTGTACGGACGTGGCAAAGATCCCCGGTGCCTCTGGGATGTGTAGGTCGCACAAGCTTCGGTAGCTGCCAGGGAAGCTAGCGTTGACCATGTAAATCAATTTCAATACAAGCACTTACTGTCTCGCTTTATTAAACACTAACGTTGGTTATTTGTAAAGATCAGAAGTCATGCAAGATTAGTCAAATGTAAGTTCTACGCATGCAAACTGAATGAATTGAATCTACCAAAAATCTGCCATGAACTCATCTTGGCTCAGCGGGAAAACAGACGGAGGCAGATGACCGGAGAACTCCGCTGCAGCCCATCCAATCACAGCGCAGCACCCAGAGGATGGTGCTTAATTACCGAACAAAAAGCACTGAGGTCCCCAGGGTGTCGGTCTGCCCATTAAAGATATCCGTCACCTCAGTTCGAAACTGTGCTAAAGGGAAGCGGACTCTCCTGAGAAACTATTGAATTATTTACCGCTATTGAGAAGGCAGATTTGTTCAAGTCGACGGGCCGATCCGTGAGGAGCGATAAAGAGGAGAATATCCCATTCTCCTAATTGTATCAGGATGCGTGCTTAACTGTTGCACTTCTAAATACGTGGGTTACTGAGGATTAATAAACACACTAAAGGAAATATTAAATGATCCTTAAAAAGCGTGCTAGGGATTTAAAATTGTTGTTTTCGGAAAAGGACTGGTAAATCTGCCACTGGTTTTTGGATGTGTAAGTGTAGAGTGCAGAAGAGGATGGACACAGCCGTAACCACACAGAACACACGTGGTCAGAGCGTTTACCTGGCCCCGGGTTCTGTGGGTACGCCACGTAGCTGCCTCTTCCTCGGGCGCCCCTACCTGAGCCTCGTGCTGCTGCCACCGCTGCCGCCGCCGCCACCGGACCATACGCTGCCGCCGGGAAACCTGACACACAAACACGCAAGCTGTTAGTACTCATTAACCATTTACACTGTAGCCGCTCTGGGATCGTTATATCGCTCCCTGATGTTCTTTATCGGCACGCGATTTAATTTGTTTTTATAGCACTTTTAATATATACACTTTTTTTTCTAGCTTTTTACTAGCTGACTAAAACCTGTGGCACTGTATCCATTTAGACCTTTAGTGAATCGCCAAGAATAGCCGTAGTGAAGAAAATATAACGATTTCAGTTTGAGCATAAGTGGATTGCAGAGGGCAACTCGGAACCATGAATAAGCAATGGCCTTAAAAATTTTATCCTCACACTGTCTTCTCTCTCCCTCTCTCTCTCTCTTTTTCTGCTTTTCTCTCTCTCTCTCTCTCTCTCTCTCTCTCTCTCTCGCATATGCAGCATTGCTGTGAGGCACAGACTGAATAAACTAACTATAACTGGGGTGCCAGCACAATCATTTACTTAAATGAAATAATTAGGAGAGGCAGCGACGAGAGCTCGGGCTTCTGTCAAAGTTCTTCCATGCCTCTTTATTGAGTCAGCGACATGTTCGCATTTACTCGCTCCCCCACATTTTTTTTTTTCCCCCTCTCTCTTTCTCATTTTCTCTCTCATTCCTCATAACATGGCTGACTCTTTTTCAACACTATAATTCCATTCAACACTAGCATGAGGTTCATGCATTGGGGACTGAAGGCTTTTTTCGTGTTTGGGATAAAAAGACGGAAAAAGCTTTCAGAGAGTCAGCCATGTTGTAAGGAATGAGAAAGAAAATGAGAAAAAGAGAAAAAAAGTAATATACCAATATTTGGTATCAATGGACCTTCTATGGCCTTTTGACCTGCTCACCTTCCTCACTTGAACATTATTATGTTTTTTTTAGCTCAAGCGAAATGTTTCATCAAGTGAGGAAGGTGAGCAGGTCAGAAGGCCATAAAAGGTCCATTGATACCAAATATTTACCAGAAGGCTGGACATCAGAACAATCCAAACGGTTAAAGTACAGACTAATGTACAGTAAATGGACAGTTGTTTCAATAAAGAGCTTCAATGAAGATATACATCAAACTCTAACTTTAAACCTAACTTTGAGCAACAATCTTAAGCGTGAGCGCCAACACAATAAAGAACAACAAGAACAGGGCTGGGAAGCAACCAATAAGAGCCCAAGAAGAAATCCAATTCATCTTCTGCTTTGTGGAACAGATCTCTGAGTCCAGTTTATCCTGCAGATATTTGTGGAGTGTAAGGATGACATATAAACATAATAATAATGCGGTGACAACAAATGTAATTGGCATGTCATGTCCAAATCGAACAGCTTAAACATCTAATATCCATGTGAGGACACATGATTCATTTCACTGGTGCACATCTAGATAGCAATGGAAATTCTAAGAGGCCATGCAATATAATATATTTTTCTATCTTGTTTTCTTGTGATCACGACTGAATTTCCTTCTGACCTTGATATAAACATTGTTTCCTTTGTGATCAGTACTTTTTCTGTGTATTCAGCATAAGAGCATGCTCTAGAGGCAGCATCATGGATGAGCGCACTCACTGAAACGGAAATAGCTCTGTGTCTGTCAGTGATTGACAACTTATACGCAAGTGTCTCGCTGTACAATTACGTCGTGAGAAAACGGATTTATGCGCTGAGATCGAGAGAAAATTAAGACGTGATTACGAGAAAACAACTGTTGTTGCCGAGATCACGTGAAAGGTCCTGAACCTGAGAAAACAAAAGAGAAAAAAATACTATATTACATGACTTAGGACTTCTGTACATAGCAGAGAGTTCTCTCCTGTATATTTTTGCTCGAAACTAAGATATAGGATTCAGTTGTGGGGTTGGCAGAAGTGATTGTTGCTGTGATCACTTGTGTGCTGTGTGACTATATGGACCAGTGATAGTTCTGAGATAGTGCTGGATTGGGAAAACCTGGTTTTGATGTCAGCCAGAGTGTGTGTGTGTGTGTGTGTGTGTGTGTGTGTGTTTGCACCTTGCTGTCTGGCATAGTGAGAGGAAAATAAATGTGCAATCATTAGCTAAGCTTGGCTGCCCCAACCCCCCCCACAACCAAAAAAAAAAAGAAGGGAACAAAGGGATTAATAGCTTGTTACTGAGTGCCTATTATGCCATTCTTCTGTGTGTGTGTCGATGCAGCCCATCAAAAACCATGTGGTCTTCTTAATCGAGGAGAATGATGCGTCTCCATCAGATGTATATGATCAAAGCTGAGTTTAAATGTCAAGACAAAGATTACTGAACTTGTTCCAGTGAGTTAGATTTTTTTCTAACATTGTAATCAAACATCGTCATTAGAGTCATCTGATTAGGACCATACATCAGAGTAACGTAATGTAATGCAATGGCTGAGATGTTACATTATAATAAATATAATTACAGACCGAGCACTCTAATGAAGGCATAGATCAGTGTGTGACAGCAGCTCATCAGACGGTGGGGGTCCGAGAGTGGAGACGGGACTCATAGTCATACGGAGTGATGGCATGTAATCAGATATAGCTCAGTTCGGACAGCTCATTCAGCCCCCACTATCAGTCCAATTCCCGCAACAGCTTACACACCCGTCTCATTTAAAAGTCTTAATGATCAACAGAGAGGACCATTAAAAGTCTTAGGTTAAATAATAAGGACAGTGACTGCTGGATAGGGGACAATTACTATTATAAACCATTAGACCTTATAGCATTGTAGACAGGTTTGATCATGTGAGGAGGGACATGGGGGTATATTGTAGTAGAAGGGTAGAGCCTCCAGGCAGGAGGAAATAAGGACGTCCAAGGAGCAGGTTTATGGATGTGGTGAGGGAAGAAATGTGGGTGGTTGGTTTGAAAGAGGCAGATGTAGAGGACAGGGAGGTAAAGGACAGATGATCTGCTCTGTTGACCCCAAAGAAGAAGAAGAATGCATTATAAAGTTAATATTATACTTTATATAGTTGTAATATTTGGCATGTTAATGCTTAGAAAAATAAACAATACCACCAACATCCACTCTACCAAATCAGGAAAGGAAATGAGTCTAAACCCCAGTATAACATGTTCAGGAACTCTGGCCTAGTAATAGTTGCAGAAAGTATTTTAACATCAGCGTTAAATGTCCATTAATATTTGCAGGGAGGAAAAAAGTTGGCTGCAGCACTTCAAAAAGATTTTTATGGAAAGACTCAGAATATCCCATTGTTACAATATTGTGGTAATCGATAAGGATGACAATAGAAGACAGACTCATCAAGGTCACTTTACAATCAGACTTTGTCCTGGCTTAGCATCCTCGGTCTAATGGCACTTTTTGTTTCTTTATTTTTATCCACACTCATTAATCTCTTCACCGCACCAAATCTATGATAATTACAATCATGAACCTGGGGCTCCTCCACAAAAACCACAGCCTCTTGTCTGCTCTCGCTCAGTCCACCTCTTAGCCCCTTTCATCATTAAATGCTCCTCTCCAGAGCCACAAGTCAAATGCTCTTTTATTTAGCTTGAGTACTTTGTCTCCCTCGTCGTTGTCAGTGCTCCCTTGCCCTACTCTCAAACTTAGCGCAAAAAAAAAGTTCTTCAGAGAGATTAACTGTGCCGGATTAGGAGGGTTAATTAATAGTTCTTGCCAGCTCATTGTTTTGCGTTGGCGCTCTGAGAAGCCGCCCAAGAGAGGTGCTGCGGCATTAAATCAATTTCATGGCCCTTTTATTACCGCTGCGATAAAGTCAATATTTCGATTGAACTATTTTTTCCTCCGAATCCTTCCCAGTGTTGTATTTGCCCCTGCTGTAGCTACACTAGGACAGACGGCAGGACTCCAGGGAGGGTGCAAGGACACATCTGCTTACAGTCTCGGCCAGGGGTCTCGGGAGAGAGTCCCAAACTGTATGCCAGGGGTCCTCGTGGGCTTGGAGCCTTTCTGTTTCGAATCAAGAGAGAGAAAGAGGAGCTGAGCAAACATGCTTTGTGCTCAGTGCAGCCTGAACCCTGCAGATGCCAGTTTGCTAGAACCCAACTCAAGTTCCAATAAGATCAAAACATGAAGCATGAAGGAAAATGCAAAATATTCCAACATGACTGCTGTTTGACTGCTGCTTTTCAGCCAATTGCTGCTGAAAGGAAGGAGGAAGACAGTGAACAATGACTTTCTTGGTCGGCTACTGTTTAGATACAAGCCGTTGTAACGCCTTGAGTCAGGGTGAAGGAAGAGCTCGCTTCTGGCATGCTATTCGCAAAATACCGCTATGCTCCTAAAGGAAGCGCAACATATTTTACCCGTTACACAGTGTGTAACGTGTCTTTTGTTAAAACCTGTGTAAAGTACATTAGTGTAGTGTAGACTGCGACTTATAGACAGGTGCGGCTTATTTATGTCAAAAATTATATTTGTAACATTCAGTGGGTGCGACTTATATATGGGTGCACTTTATAGTCTGGAAATTACGGTAAATCGTTACTGTGCTTAAGTAGCTTTTTCTTGTATTTGTACTTTAGTGAAGTATTTCCCTTTAGGGAGAGTTTAACTTTAACTTCACTCCATTTCAAAGTCAAATATCGTACTTTTTACTCAACAACATTTTGCAAAATCAGTTGTTCCTTTTCATTTATGAGTGAATAAAAACGTAATTGTTCAAACACCAGTAAGCACCAATCAGAGAAGAGCGCACGCTGTTTTGAACTTGTTTTGATTGCTGCTTGGTGGCATCTACTTAACACAAGCATTCACTTCAGAGTCAGTGCAACAGCAAGAAGAACATTTAAAGAGTAATAAATGATGGAAGGAAACTCCTGACTCAAACTTGCCACAGCACCCATGGCCTTATTTGAACGATATTTTTTTGAAGTAGATGAAAAGAAGGTTTTGGGCTCATGATAATTTGAATAGATATCAAATCAGTGATCAGTGCATTAATATAATTGTATTAATAGATTGTTGTGCTAAGAATAACATTAGAGTCTTTTCACATCAACTGAATTGATTAAGCAAAAGTCTTGTGACAAAAATAATAATAGGAACATTATATAATGTTATATTTTATTATATAATAAGTCAGAGTACTTTGCATACTTAAGTACATTTGAAGGCAAATACTTTTGTACTTTTACTCAAGGGAAAGTTTAAAGGGAGCACTTTTACTGGAGTCATATTTTACCTACTGTATCTCTACTTTAACTCGGGTACATGCTTTGTGTACTTCATACCCCACTTCTTTTGACCTTTGACACACATGAAAAAGTAAAATTCAAGATGGAATCTAGCCATCTAACCAAACTATCCACTAACAGTTTGGTGTCAGCCCAAGTCAGCATCAGTCTTTGGTAGTTTGATGGCAAATTTTTGTAATATGCAATTTTATGAAAATCACATTACAAGTCAAACAATGTCTATTTAAAAAAACGTATAATGGTAAAAATTCAATTCCTGTAGTTGTTTAGAAGAGGGTAATTCATTTCATTTAATTTTGAAGTATTGCTATAACAGTCTTGAACTATCTCAAAACTCTGCTTCGACTCGTTTTTTATTTTCTGTTGCACCTGCTGAGATACAAAACACTACAAGGCGTAACCTCACAGTCAGAGAGCTCTTTCTCTCAGCCCTAACATATACATGCTCATGCAACTTTTCAATTATACAGTGCACTGGAATCTTAAATTAGCAACCGGAAATCAAGGGTTGCCATTAAGAGGTCGACAGCGAGTGCAACAGGAAAACCAGAAAGCAGACGATGCCAGTCAAATCCTGAGACCCCTGAAACAGCAAATCTGCCAGTGAACGGGGCTAAACTTCACAAGCTGCAGCACCAGCGCTCATAAAAAGAGGATCAAGCTGTAAATACAGCCGAGACTCCCGGGCCAAATCCGCCAGCCCTCAGCCTGCTCCTGCTTTCCTCAGCCTACAGGGTCGTGGGAAATAGAAAGCTGGCCTCAGTCCATATTTGAAAAGAGAAAAAAAAAGGCAACCGTTAAGAGAAATAAAATCGTGACAAATACCAATAGTCAAGGGGAGAACCGCTATTGCTATCTTTTCATCTGAGGATTAGCGGCTACCACATTTTTCGGGCCATTCTGCAGCAAGCCAGTGGCATTTGTTGTTTTAAGAAAGGATCGACAAGGCAGTATCAAAGTCCCGAATCCAAGTGAGTGGCCCCGAGCCCAGGTGCCTCTTTACGCAGTACACATGCAATTCCACACAAAGGAGAACTCATGGAAGCTGGATGGAAGCTTTTTGGAAAGTACGAAACATAACATTTAAAGATGCTTAAAAAAACAACAAATCAATGAAAAATTATTTCTCCCTGATATAGACCCCTTGTCAGCCCAGACATGACTGTTAGCGTAGTGTTTAAGGCATTGGAATTTGGATCTAAAGGCTGTGAGTTTAAATCCCAGCCACACCAAGCTGCCACTCCTTTTAAAAGCAATCAACCCCATAGCTGCTCAGTTGTATAAATATTGGGACACCCAACTTTTCCAGCCATACGTGTTTCTTCCCCAAATCAGTAGAACAAAGTTAGAGGCACTCAATTGTATAGGATGCATTTGAATGCAGTAGCATAACATTTTTTCATTCACTTCAACTACGACAATGTGCCTGGGCACATGAAGGTAATGGTTTACATGGTTGGAGTATTAGATCTTGAGCGTCATGCTATAGAGCTCTGACCTCGACCCTATTGAAGATGAATTGGAACACTGACTGTACCCCAAGACTTCTACATCAGTATCTGATTTTAACACGCTTGTGGCTGAATGAGCACAAATCTCCACGGGCAAAATCTTGTAGAACATCTAGATCTACATCTCTACAGCGAATAGGGACTAAATGTGAAATATTTTTATAATTACACTACAGCTAAACTACAGAAAACAAGTAAAATCATTATCAGGTATGCTAATTATGTGGTTGCTCGATGGCCAATGCTCTGGGGTAATGATCTGAAAGTTGGGTGTTGAAGCCCCAGCAATCCCAAGCTGGTTCTTTCAGGCCCAGACCCTGTGCTGTGACCTCAGTTTAGCAACAAGCTGAGAACAATTTTGAATGTGACAAATAAAATAATATTTTTTTCTTTAAAGTGGCTTCAGGTTGTCTGTAAACATGATCATGATGTGACTGGGTTTAGACTCTCACAATCACATGAAATGTGATTTCTGATCATTGCACCTCCTTGGTCCATGCCACCAAAATTTGCGCTTGGAGTTCTACCAAAAAGCTGGAAGTCATGTGAATAATAATACACAGTATATCAAAATACTAGATGATGAGCCACATTAGTGCTGTATCTTCACCACAAACGAATGTATTCTCTAACTTTCATTGGATACAGCACATGGCTGAATGGTTTGCTGCATTTAATACAGAGATCTTTTCTGTTACCATCTGGATTTTAAACAAAGACGTTATATACGGTTAAATAAAGGAGCGCTGTAGGACAGGCTTTTCTCTGATGAGTACACACACTTGAGCCAGTGTTTGAAAAGGGTTAGCTGGAAGAAAAGTTTCCCAGAAATACACGACCACTGTTCTTTCCCGTGCATTAGTAGCACTTCAGACGGCCGCGTTGCATTCATTTTTGCCAGCTCCGTAATGGCATGTCATTTTGTATATGAAAGCGTATGACAGGCACCGTCTCGCAAGCCTAACTAGAGTCTGAACTCATCAGCCGAGCAGGACTGAAAGTACAGAGCCGAGGTGTAATTTATGACGCATTAGCACACACTTACACAGCTGGATACACACGGGGGCGGCGCTCTGAGCTTCTGTGCCCTGCGCGGGTAATAAGGCTATTGTAACCCTGTGATATATGGTTTTGGCCCGCATTACTCGCTCATTACAGTTCCGCCGGACGTTTTTTATGGAGGTGACTTATTCGCCCCCGGTCGCCTCCATGAGAGCCGTATTCACATGTATCATAAAACATCAAAACTTAGCCTGTATCTCAGCGCAACGGTGTCCGGCAAAATAAATAATTTCTCACGCCGGTGCCGCAAATAGCCAGGTTACTGCGAATCCTGACCTGTGGCTAATGGAAGACGCATCGCACTCCAATATTATGGCTTTCCTCTCTGCCTTTTCTCGCCTGTCTCGGAGGTCCTTGGATGACCCATGTGGTCCCCTGTGAAAGCCTTCCTTCATCACAGTGCTGGAAGAAAAACATCTGACAGGTCTGAAAGTCAGGAGAAATACTTGCTCGTCAGAAACACCGCCTGATCCCTGCTGATCCTTTGTCTGTAGACCAAATTGATCCAGGATCAGTCGGCGTCTTGAGAATCGCCCACCCCACACCCCCCGAGGGACGCCTCAAAATCAAAAACACAAAGCAAGACGAGACTCCGCCCTCTTTGAGAGATGCCGGTTTTGTTAGCCCGAAGTGCCACTGTTAATTAGAAGGGACACCACGGCCTCCCACTCGTTAGCACCAGAGTAAACACTCCTAATTTGTTATGCATTTTAATGGCCTTCTAAGAAACACTTAAGGAACGACTGTGGGGGTTTTGAAAAAAAACACACAAACATAAATCCCCAGCAAGTTGTGATGGAGAGGGAGATGAAAGCAAGATCTTGGTCAAACAGAGTCTCTTCATGTGCCAGTCGGAGACGAACGGCGGCTGATGGAAATCAAGTAGCTACTGTAGTTTGAGCGTGTTTTATGGTTCACTATTACATCTTTACTGCCATTCAATATAAAGCAAAGTGCTTTCATAATGCATGGAGAGAAATACACTGGTGTGTGCTTCGGGAAATCACTCTCAGAAACAGGAGTGGTGACCAAAACCGCTTACTCTATAGTGCTATCGGATTATCTGACATTTGAGTGTAGCAAATACTAACAGAAGTTTATACACTTCGCTCGCTTTCTCTAATGAACATGATCAAGCGTAAATATAGTTAATAATATTCTAGTGGTAGCTCAAAGGTTATTGAATCGGGAGGTTTGGGGGTTCAAGCCCCGGTGTTGCCAAGTTGCCACTCTTGGGTTCTTGAGCAAGGCCCTTAACCCTCTGTACTCCAGGGGGCGCTGTATCATAACTCTGACCTTAGCTTCCTAACATCGCTGGCATATGCGAAGAAAGAATTTTAATGCAATGTAATAGTGACGAATAAAAAAAAAGCCCCTATGAATCATTTATATTACTGAGACGATTAAAAAATGACTGGCGTAGTCTAAAACAAAAATGTGATCTGAGTCACGGCCTCGTTCTCCACGTCCCTTATTTAAACACGGTTAAATGTGTCTTCTTATTTTCGAATATCAAGAATGGTCTTATTGATTTCTGGTAAACGACTTTCCTGCTCCCCTTTCAGAGCTCAATCACACACACATGCACTCAAACACTTCTGCCCCATTTGAGCCATACCTTCTCCTTGCTCATTAGTGAGAACATTAGTGAGAAGGTGTGAGATCTCCAAACAAGGTGCACACACACACACACACACACACAGCAGGGTCCTAGGTACTAATTAATTCCTTTAAGTACCTCAGATCCCGATGTGTATTTGAGGTTGTGAGAGTTGGGAGCTGACCAGGCTAAGGGACCACTTATGACCCTGAAGTATGTGACCATTTACTTATTTGTGTACTGTATGAGCACAAACATACTGTATACCCATGTTTAGTGCAGAGGTCAGATATAAACATTTGTATCTTTGTTGTGTCTCATCGCCAGTGAGCTGAATTGTACCGGATCGTCAGTGTATTGTAATCTCTAAAAAAGTTGATCGTTAAACTGTATCATTTGCATGGCAAAGAGAAGACACGCTAAAAACACCAATCGATGAGTAAACTTGTGCTAAGTGTAGTAGAATATTGTGTGAATGTATGTATGAACATACGAGGAGCGTTCAAGTCAAACCGGGACTCTAATTTTACAGGTAGAAAAATGGATGCTAGCGTGACGGTACTACATGCAATGGTAAGTTGTGGTAATGAAGCTTCTTGGAAATGAAGGCATTAAACCTGCGGATATTCACAGAGGACTTTCAAGAAGACGGGTTTTAGATGCTCAGTCGCAATATATGTGGATAGATATTGTTGTAATCAATTGTATTAAAAAAAAAATGTAATAATTTTCAGTAATTGTGTGTGTGTGTGTGTGTGTATGTACAAACACGCACTGTTACTGGAAATTATTACATTTTTATTAATTATTAATTAAACTGCAATTCCAAAATAAGTTGGAACACAGCAAAATATAAATAAAACCCAGAATGCAATGACTTGCAAATCTTATAACTCCATATTTTATTCCAAATAAAACAAATAACATATTGAATGTTTCAGCTGAGAATATTTACCATGTTAAGGAAAAAATAAGGTCATTTGTAATCTGATGGCTGCAACACTTCTCAATAAAGTTTGGACAGGGCCAAGTTTACCACTGTGTAGCTTCACGTATGAGGAGACAAGTTGCTAAAGTTTTGGGAGAAGAATGTTGCCTCATACGTGTCTCATAATTTTTCTGGACTTTTGTTGCCCCGTCCCCACTTTTCCAAAAAGTGCTGAGGCCATCAAATTCCAAATTAGCATAGTTTTTCCTTAAGGTAGTACATTTTCTTAGTTTTAACATCTGGATGTTTGCTATGTTCTATTGTGAATAAAATATGGGTTCATGAGATTTGCTAATCACAGCGTTTTGAATTTATTTACATTTAGATGTGTCAAAACTTTTTTTGAATTGGGGATGTAAGAAGATTTAATGTTTATTGCTGCCATTAGACACTAAAGTGCAGTCACTGGGAATGTCAGGATTGATGATTAAGGTCATGAGCAGGGTGTCTCAGGTATAGCCTGAATGTTCTCACACTGTGTTCGGCTTGAGTTCGTTATTTCAGGTCTGGTTGAAGCTCTGGCGTTCACATATTTCAGCTGAGAGCAGGAGAATGGAGGAGCGAGGCAGGAGAATGAGAATGAAGGAGCTGTTTCGGGCCGAGCCATAAAAGCAGAGCTCTTTCTCGATGCTTCCTCTTTCCAGATGGCCAATTTCCATAATGACAGCGCAGCACTTCACACTGTCCAAATAAGAGTGTGTGTGAGCAAACGGGCCACTCCTGTTCATCATGAAGAGGAGGAAAGGTTAGGCATTCAGTGCCCTCTGAGCAAGTGAATAAGTTACTGAGGAATAAGTGTGTGTGTGCGTACGTGTTCATGGTTATGACCCCTGTGCCACAGTAAAACGATCCTCACTGACTTTCACCTCTTGCCTTTGTCTGCTTTTACTCTGTTTATTGTCAGTGTGGTGAGAAGAGAGAAAGAGCGAGAGAGAAAGAAAGCAAAAGAGAAAATGTACAAGGAAATGAGAAATTGACATTTTTGTTTGATTCCTAGATGAATAATGATTCCTTTGGACAATTCTCAGGGTTTGCATAAATGTGCATGCTTGACTTTGCTATTTAAATCGAAGCTATAATTCATTAATAGATGCTATTTTGAATTCACGATGCATTCATGTTGGAAAAAAAAGCGATGAGAAGTAAAAACTCTGCATATTATGCAAATTTTAACAGAATAAAAATAATATTTTTCCTCTAACGGATGGATTTTTAGATCTGGACAGTTCTAACAGTACAGTTTGTGAAGTGTAGGTAGGGGAAATTTTATATTTGAATATTTTATTTTAATATTACAGTATAAACAGTATATAAAAAAATGTACAGTATTAAAATTATTGTGCATAAATATGAATGATGACAAATAAATTCTAATGAATATTTTAATGTCAATAACGTTTCTATGGTGGGAAATTTTAGAAAAAAATCTAAAATCTTTGATGAGACCTTCCAACAAACAAAAATCCAGATAAAAATAATTCATCATTGGGAACATTTTAAATAAATAAAATAAAATAAAATAAAAAACAGAACACCCTGGTTGCATAGGTCTGCACAACCTTTCATAATAGGTGCTCTAACTGTCCTTAACAGTTAACCAGTCACATTTAAAATTAGGCCTGTAGGTAAATGGCAACCACTTTAAGTGATTATGATTAAAACCAGATAGAAGTCTGCTTTTTGCTGTGGTATTTGCTTTACTGTGGTATTTGCTTTACTGTGGTATTTGCTTCCTTAGCGTTTTCTGTTATGTAGCTTTATATTGTTAAATGCAGCACCAGGGTTCTGGAGGAACGTCGTCTCATTTCGCTGTGTACTGCGTCAGCTATATATGGATAAAATGACAATAAAAGCTTCTTTACTTGACTTGAATGTTTGGGGTCAAAACTTTGAACGCAGTTTAAAGGTACTTGGAACTTTTTTTTGCAAAGAGTAGGAAAAAATTCTGTGGAGTTAATAGAGATTTATTCCCAAAAACTTGATGCTGTAATAAAGGCAAAAGGTGCTTCCACAAAGTATTACTTTGGTTGGGGTGATACAGTTATTTATTTTTGTCTAGATTTTTGTTTGTTGGAAGATCACATAAAGATATAACAAGTTTGACATTTATGCTGTTATTTCAGTCTTTTTTAAAACCTGCAATTTCATAAGGGTGTTTAGACTTTTTCTATCCACTGTATACAGGATTAGAATCTACATTTTTTTTAAACAGCATTTTTATATCGAGCTGGTGTTATATAACAAGTTTGTGAAGCCCTTAGGTGATCTGAGACTTCTGACAAAATTGGACATTTCCAACTTGTCTTCAATCAACTAAATGGAGTCCCTGAAGATCTAACGCCTACCTTGTGCTCTACACACCATACCATTTGACATTCAGTCACAAATGCTTACTTTCTTTAAAACTGATTAATTAGAAAATGAATTGAAAATGAAAATGAAAAAAAAAAGAAAGAAAAAAAAAAAGGATTTAATAGTGTGACAAATAATTACCTCAAATCAGGTAAATAAATAAATAAAAAGGCTGCATGCTTATAAAACTGATCAAGACTCTTGGGTGTCTTCCGCTCCTTATATTCTTCTTCTGACCTTTTTTTCACATTTAATAACTTGATTAATAGCCACGTTCTTTCATTTATCCGTGTTTTTTTTTGCTGCCGATGACGCAACTTGTGACATTCGTGACAAAGCAGAGCAGATCAACGCCGGGACTGAGAGAAGCCATGTGATTAAGTGGTGCGCGAGTTAGGCTATGTCTCAAAGATGAAAGAGAGAAACTGAAACAGAGTGAGGGAGGGATGAGTGCTGATGCTGGAGTAGATAGAGAGAGACATTTCCTGCTACCTCCAGCTCTCCTGCTAGTCAAGTCTCTCTGCATTCTGATATATAGGACAGAATGGAGACGCGAACAGAAAATACTGTTACTCCCAACACCCCTCTGATGACCTGTGTAGCTGTGTGTGTGTGTGTGTGTGTGTGTGAGACTATACAGTAACAATAATTAAAACACATACTCTTGATAAACACAGAAGGTACACGTTAGAGAATCGGAGCCTTGGACATATTTATTCTGAGAAAGCTGAGCAGCTTGAGCATATGGGTGGTCTGTGGAATTGAGAGGTATACCCCCTCATTGACAGGGAACAGAAGGAGCATCAATCTCTCTCAGTCCTCTCACTCACCGCCACCCCTCGACCCACCCCACCCCACCTGCTCCACACGGAATGAGGCTCAGAGAGCACTTTGAAACAAAATGAGCTCTAGTCCTTCAAACAGAGTCAATCTCAAACCCGCCCTTGTCCAAGATTTCTACAAATCCTCTCCATACACACTCACCTTCTCCACTCTACTGCAAGGTCACTCAGAGGCTGGATTGGGTTAGGGGAGGCAGGGGGTTGCTGAAGGGGTCTTATAGGGCAAGAGCTGGGGGATTAGTGCTGACAGAGGCGTTAACTTGCCGCACGCTGAACCGAACAATGACGGCCTGTTTACCATTTAGTGCTTCTGTTTATTTATGTTCTAATAGAAATATCACTATTGAAAGTTAGATCTGTATTAAAAGCCTTCACTTCAGCACAGATGTGCACTATATAATAGTTACTTATTTAGCTGCCATTTTCTCAGAAAACCTATACACTGCAATATTTATTGTGTATTTAATAAATATCAAATCTGTCTTGCGGTCCACTGTTAAGTCTTAAATTTAGCTACAGCAAGAAAAAGGCAGTACAAAAGAAATGTATAGACTTACTGCAGCGTGTAATTCTTTGTCTTGTGACAGATAGAGAGATAGATAGATAGATAGATAGATAGATAGATAGATAGATAGATAGATAGATAGATAGATAGATAGATAGATAGATAGATAGCTTGTATAGCAGTATAGATTTACTGTCCTCTTATAAAAAACTCAACATACATCCATTACTGTCAAAATACATTGCAACAAAAGTGAGTACACCCTAAGTGAACATGTTGAAAAGGTGTTCAAAGTTTCAATATTTTGTGTGAGCACTATTGTTATTTTGCACTGCACAGGTTGTTGCTGGGATCCTCTTCCACAGAGCTGCTGGATGTCAGACACATGGCGCTTTTCCGCTTGAGGATGCCCCACAGGTGTTCAATAGAGTTCAGGTCTGGAGACATTCTTGGCCACTCATCAGCTTTAGCTTCTTCAGCAAGGCAGTTGTCATCTTGGTGGTGTGTTTATGGTCGTTATTATGTTGGAAAACTTCCATTTGGCCCAGTTTTTGAAGGAAGGGCATCATGTTCTGCTTCAAAATGTCACAGTACATGTTGAACTACTAGCAGCACTCATGCAGCCCGAGTCCATGACACTACCAGCACCATGCTTGACTTTAAGCAAGACACAATTTTCTTAGTGATTGTGGGTTTTCTTGTGAGACAGCTTCACTAGAGGCTTCCTTCTGGGACGACAGCTGTGCAAACCGACTTGTTACGGTGTGCATCGTGTGGTCTGAGCACTGACAAGCGAGCCTTCCGCTTCTGCAACCTCTAAAGCAATGCTGCAGCAGTCATGCATCTGCTTTTTTTGAAGCAGCTTCTGCACCTGACGCACAGCACGAGGACTCAACTTCTTTGATCGACTCTTGAGAGGTCTGTTCCGAGTAGAACCTGTCTTGGAAAACCTCTGTATGACTCTGGCCACTGTACTGTAACTCAGTTTCAGGGTGTTACTGGTCGTCTTATAGCTTACACCTTTGTGGTCAGTATGAGGGAGTTGTACTCAAGCACCAAATTTCATCTGCTCTAATATAAGATACATGAATATGTATGGTTCTGTCAAGCAGACAAAAACATGAACATGAACAGGACATGCGGCTTTGCATGGACACACGATGTAGAGCTGTTATCATTTTTTTTTTGCCATTTATTTAGACAATAATGGCTGAATGAGTTATTTTCAGAGGACAGTGAATCTGTACTGCTATAAAACTGCACATTGACTACTATATAAGATACTGTAGATAGAATGTCCGAGTGTATTTGTGTACACAATTTTAATTTTTTTCTAATTGTTTTAAGGCAAACAGAAGGAGAGCGGCACATGTGCCTAATGGAGGCCTAACAGGCATCTAAAAGCAGCACTAGAGAATGTAGAGAGCGGCTGGAGTTCACTGTGGGTGGCATTAATGATGCCACCATGCTAATGCTGGTCTAATGTGAGGCCTGGTATAATGTTACCCGGTGATGATGATCGGTAACCCTGCCATCTCTCTCGCACACACACACACACACACACACACACACACACACACACACACATGCAGAGCTTCCCCATTTACACTGCATTATCCCTCATTCCATCCATTTTCTCTCTCTTCTTTCAGTGTGGAGTTCATGGTGATGACGATGAAGATGGAATTCCACATTCCTCGACTTTTAAACGGACAGGATGGAATGATCGATATGCGGTTTGATGATTTTTTCATGAACAGTTTACACGATGCTGCACCGAATCCGTTTCCAATTAGCCGTTCTCCGCCTGCTAAACTGACAGGAGTCTGGAGTAGAACGAATTCCTAATTGCTCGGGTCAATCAGCAAGCTGAAATGTGCAATTAGGCTTTTGCTTTGATGACTCTACTCTACTGTCACGACTGGAATCGCTTCAATAAAAGGCAAAATGTTTAGCCTACGTCGCAAAGCTATTAAGATGCTTTTCAACCTGCAGCGCTAAAGCCGAACGTGAGATGGCAAGAACGGCATCAATCAGAAACCTCACATCCTCCACACACAGACATACACGGGCGCATACACGCGCGCACGCACGCTCGAGAAAATCTATTATGGAGATCTGAGCTGCCGTCAGACGTTTCCCATTCGAGCTTATCAGCCGTGTGCCACGATGTCCGGAGCAGCAAACAGGCATGTGTAAAGAGGCTTAAATAAAGCAGGAAGTCAACACGCAGTGAGGCGTGGGCCGAGTCGGCGTGTATCGCTGCCAACATCTCGCCGCCAAGAGCCCTCAACATTCTTCCCATTATTCTTACAATCTCTCTCTCTATTTCTATCTCTCTCTCTCACACACACACACAAATTGAACACACACTTGCTGTGTTCAAACTAGTGGCTTTTGGTTCCCCTGCAACTACAAAGCAGACCACTAACGGCAAGAAAATTGTGCAACTCTTTAAGGGTGCACCCGCTTACTATTAGACCTGTCAGGACAGATTCCTAAAATTGTATATATATATATATATATATATATATATATATATATATATATATATATATATATATATATATATATATATATATATGCCTCAGAGCTTTGGCCCCATTTGTGGATCATGTTCACATTTGGCTTTATGACATGTCGAGGCCATCAAACTCAAGTTGACCATCTTAATGCCTTTAAATGATAGATTTCCTCAGTTTAAACATTCAGTATGTTTTCTATGTTCCACACTGAATAAAATATGGATTTATGAGATTTGCACATCATTACACTCTGGTTTTCTTTACATTTTACACAGGGTCCAAGCTTTTTTTTTTTTAAATAGGGTCGTATATTACACCCTGTATAGTGAGCAGATCATATAATTCAGTTGGAATTCAGCCGAGGTGAATGAAACAGGAAGTGGAGACAAGGTAGCTTCTAACAAGGGTTCCACAAAACTCTCCCAGATACCAACAAGAAATGTTCATTACTCCTAAAAGTGGAGACGTTTCATTATGTTGGCTTATGGGCTGCATAGCGTAAAACTAATACGCTGCTAATGTTTGTTAGGTTTATAGCTGTTTAAAATGATATGATACATATTTTAAAAACATGCATATACTAAATCTTTTTATTTCATCAAACACAAAATACACACAGCTTTACCAGCTACTATGATCAAGCATATACTGTGATGCCATGGCTAAAATTTTCTTTTTATACCTTAGACAGTAAAAGCTCCTGCACCACACACTTATTCAAGCATCTCAGTTGCATGTTTCTGATTACTAACCGCAAGAATCGTGTTTTTTAGTGGTATTAAACAATGACCTACCGGGAAACTGGTAGCTATAACTCGGAGCAAATCCAGTGTATCCACGTCCATAGGTCGCCACGATGTTTGGGTAACCTAAGACAGACAGAGAAAAATACAGTAAAGTCAGAAAGAAAACGCTGAGTTTACAAGAAAAGTCCTAGTAATTAATTATAACTCCTAGTAATATGTTGTGGTTTGATAACCGTGTTAGGATTAATGATAGTCGCACTGTACGCGAACGCAGTAATACGTGGGCTGAATTCTACAGTGATACGGTATGTTCCCCATGTTAGATTATATAGTGAGAATCCTCTAAAAGTAGAAAATGACTACGCATCATCAATCAGCGTGATCTGCACAAACACAAACATTCTTCAAAGTGAGACTGAGGTAATAGGGATCATTAGTGTCCATTAGCATTGGCACTGCAGTCTTTGTGGCTGTCCTGCGAGTTTTTAGTCACCCTATTCTGTCCTCTATCGCTGATACTACGAGTAAAAAAACAAACAACAAGAACAATTCCCATACTGCTATACCGCATTCGGTCACAATATAGCAGGTCGCATTACGCCTTCTAAGATCAACAATCTCGACTCGCGACAAAAAAATTATTTCGCTATGTGCGACAAGTTTAAAAGTCATACAGTATTGCCACAAATATTGCTTGCAGCTTTCAGGCTCAGAAATAAGCTCCTCCCAATAAAGAAGTTTCACAGCTCTGTCCAGCGGGAACATAGAGGAAGGTGAGTCCATGTGTTTTATTATTATAATTGTATTTGTTTTGCTATTGCAGTTCACCTTGTGGGCAGCAGAGGGAGCTTTAATAACAACCCATTTTGTAATCGACAGTCCAGATAAAGTGGACCTGCTCTGCTCAAACTATTTTATACGTCCGACTGATAACATCAGTTCTCTTCTGCACCGCTAATCCACAATGAATGAAGGATAACGAGGAGAACAAGAGCAAAAAAAGAGACCGAAAAGCCTGAAAGAGTACATGCGTCTGGGATATCGGCTTAGACAAGTACACCATCATGCACAGCAGCATCGGTGAACGCACACGGATATTACAACACTATGTTTGCAAGCAACTGCGAAGAGCTTCAATCAGAATGCGTCACGAGGGAATTTCTTCACCATCTGCTCTCCATCTCTGGTGCTGTACAAGAGATGCAGCAGTGTGGTTTTTTTTTTTTGCTACTCCAGCAGATCGGTTATTCCTGGCCCTGTTTATTACTCTTTTTATTTTTATTTACATGCTTTATTGATTTTAGGTTGTCCAAAAGAAAAAACTCAATCGCAAAGCCAAGCGGCATGTGAGCAAGTAGGAAGTGTGTGAAATGAATTCTTTCAGAGAGACCGAACTCGTTATAAACACATGCATGAACCTGTGCACTATTCACACGATTTGCGACAGAGCTCATGGTCACGCAGGGGAACGGTCATGGCGAGATCGAGGCGTCGTGATAAACCTAGAGCTTAATGGCGTTTAGAGAATCCGTGGTGTTCTGCCCCCTCAGGCTGTAACCAGTGACATTTAATTGAGGAGCAGGGGTGCAAAATTGGCTGAAACGCATGGCATACAAAGAGCAGCAGATGTGACGGTGGCTACAGGTGGAGTTTTGCTAACCCGCCGCAGCGAGGCTATCTGCATAACCCAGGGTGGTCCGGGACTAATAGGCCTCAGCATGGTTTGGGGTAGAAGAGTGTGTCCGGCATGTTTAAGCGAGACGCTCGGGAGATGCCCTTTCAGGATTAATCTTTGCTAATCAAAGCCTTACTGCAATCAATCGCTAAATTAGTCTGGGGTCAGCGGAAGAAAGTTCTAGCTACAGCATTAAGTAAAAGGGCAGTCGATGTTTGGTTACACACTGACTGGTCCAATTGCAGTACTTCACAATGCTTTGCGGTAATGTTTATCAAACACGCGGCAATATAATTAACACTCTTGTTTAATATAATAATTTTTATTTAAAAAAAAACACCGAAAAACATAGATGTTTACAATATTTTCGCAAAATAGCCACTTGTAATTTACAGTGTAAAATTTCTGTCTAAAAACTAGAATTTAATGGTGTCCCTGATTATAGATTTATATATTTGAATAAGAATTGTCAAGTGTTTGGATTTATTTATGCGTGTTAAAAATGAAAAAAAAAAATATTTATTAGAATTTTTTTCTTTTCAAATTTGGATTTTTTCTCATAAAAAGGCTATAAATTATATAATCAGACATTGAGGACCCTTATATAACCGAAATGGCATGACCCTCGTTTCATAACACCTCTGCTGAGATTTAACTGTGAGATTGGTAGTCAAATCGGACCCCTCTTCGAATCTTCAGCTACTCGGGGTCAGATTTTGCCTTGTTGTATGAACAAAGCATTACCTCTGCTCATTTTTCTTAAAGAGATTACACGAGAAGATTGATTCTCAATAGCTAAAAAAAACCCCACTAAGCATAAAGGTGATAATGGTCATGATGTTATTTACGCATCATGCATTAGACAGCACCTCAGCATGATGAACGTCAGGGTAAATAAGGGCTGTCGCTTTCTCTGGAAAGCCAGAGTCAGCTGCCGCTGCCGCTGTAGCTTCTCCCTCCTCTTCGCGTTATTAATATGCATGCTAATGCACCTATTTTATGGCTCAACGGTTCCGATTCACTTTAAAATCAATTATCCATCTGGTACACCCATACTCCTCACCAGCTCGAATGTGTATTAATTTCAGCAAACATACATGCAGCACAACACAATAAAGATAAATGGTTCGATTAGGACTGGTAAACAAAGGAGCCGAGGAAGGAGTTTTAATGAGATCCGGCGTAGAAGGGAACCTACAGTTCCTTAAATAATGAGTCCTGATCTTCAGCTGCCCCCCCGTTCGAATGCAAATTATACTAAGTTATGTCGTGCTGCCCTGCGTTTTCCAATTTCATTTAGATAAGCACGAGTGTGGATAAGTCTGGAGTTAATATTTTCACATGAACACTCCAAAGACTCTCTTGCTCTCTCTCTCTCTCTCTCTCTCTCTCTCTCTCTCTCTCTCTCTCTCTTCTCTTCTCCACAGCTCAGCGTTGAAACGTAAGAACTTTGGAAAAGTTCACACGGCTTGTTAAAAGTTCAATCCGGCCAGATTGCAGGGAAAGCTGGCAAGAAAAGGCGGCCCCAGTGCCATTTACATACTGCTGCTACCATCGCACAGTCGCAAAAGGACATGAATCAGACTCTGTTCGTTTCAGGGTGCCGCCTCAGAGCCACTGCCTGCTGTGCTGTGGTGTGTGCTTGTGTGTTATAGGGATGACTATGATAGAGTGTTAGCTTGCAAGGTGGCTCTGGAGCGGTGAGAAGCTCCTGAGATTCACCGGGGCTGTCATTAGCCAGAGCAGAGGTCAGGCAGATGGATTGGTGAGCCCCTAATAGAGCATTATCCCAATTTTCCTCCTCATTTGCGCTGGTAATGCAGCTTGTGCTCCATTGGGCACTGGCATACGCCTTGTGATGCCCAGCCCCGCCTACACAGGCTCATTTCCATATGGGACTACCCTGAATTCAAGACTGCAGGTTGGCAGGGGCCTGGCACATCACACTGTTAATCAAGAGTGACCTCACTTGTCATTTAGACAATCAGTAATGTTCAACCGTATCTTCAGCGTGCATTAATGCTGCGAGCTGGGAGAAGAATGATGATACAGCTGCATATATGGTTTCAAAATAACTGGGATTAACTACATTTTTATTATCTTTTCAGAACTTTCATTCAAAGCCACTGCTATATATATATATATATATATATAATACATATTAGGTCTGCAACAACTAATCGATTAAAAACGATAATAAAATTAATTGTCAACGAATGCCATTATCGATTAGTTGAGATGCTAACAAGTTATGCTTAGGGTTAGCGTGACGGTAAGATATCACAGCCGCCTGCGAAAAGGGCGGAAGGGACAGGGTAAACCAGCAGCAGGAACAAGAACAAGTCATCCAAGGCAATGGAAGCACTTTATATAAAACTCAACAAAGAAGACTGTAACCTGCAAGTTATGCAAAGCAAAGCTTGTGTGGTATAGAAGTCTCACAGTAATCCACAAGCACATGAAAAGAAAAGTCATGGAAGGTGAAACATCAGCACGATAAGCAGAAACTGCATAATTCTCATCAAGTGAAAATGGTTCGTTTAATGAAGTGCTATTGTGCAAACTGTTTGTTTGCTAACTTCAGGATCTTGAATCTGTTCTGTCGTGACACAACATAGTGATGAACGGTGTGATAAACAATAAATCTAAAAGCAGCAAATAACAGCAGCAGTAAAAGATACACTTTTTCAGTGAATGCTCATGCATTTGTACACCAACGCATATTTTTTCCTTTTTTAATCAAGCCTGTTAGCTTGCTGCGTTCCTCTGATCCATTCACTTGTTATAGCATTTGTCTTCTACAACAGTAACTTATCTGTTTTCGAACATGATGTACTGCAGCTTGCGTATTTAATTTATGCATTAAAATTTAATTAATTATATTCTAGATATTTAAATCTTCACAACTTAACAAACTGTCTGTTTTTTCCTCAGCAAAAATTGTCAAAACAGTGTTGTGTTATATTTTATATTGAAAAATTATTTAAAGCAGGGTTGTCAACTTGCCATCTATGTGTACAGTCGTCCGCCGTCTATCGAAACGAATTTCCGCGATAAATGGATGCAGTACTGTAGCGTAGCCTATGCATAGTTTCTCTGCTTGTTAATTAGTTAAAGTGTCCTATGATGTCAAAAAAAGGGGTTAGTTAAAGATACACTTCACCGCTTTCTCTCTTTTCATTGGCTAAATCTGGTGATCTATGTCTTTAACTCCGCCCTTTTTTTGATGTCACAGGATACTACAACCCATAAGTTCATGTAATGCTACTCATTTCGTACGATGAACCGAAATCGGGACCATTCGCGAAACAAAATAGTTACGTGCCAAATTGAAAATCGTGATAAAGTGAGAACGCGAGATAAATCGAGGGACGACTTTTATTTTTTTTAACATAATTACAAAATTCGATTCTTCCAGCGAGTCCTCACAATACGTTATTCGTGGAATCATACACGAGCCCCCTTACTCCCAGCTTGTCACTTCACAACTACTGTTTCCTTTTTCTTGTGCTTCTTTGTTGCTTGGAGGACTTTTCTATTTACACACAGGTTAAGTTTTCCCGGGCAAATTATGCTTTTTAGTCTTTTTGGGTCTTGAGTCGCTGTTTCTTTAATGCAAACGAACCAGCAAGCAGATATTTGTTGCATAGTGATGTGTAAGCTGTATTTTATACATCATGATGCCTCAAGAGTTGAGTGTAGGTTTGGCTTATACAAACATCGGCAGCATTGCGAGCGAACATCATTTATTAGTTACTTAAGTAACCTCGCAAATGTGCTGTTCCCTACTATTTTACATAGTCATGTATTTTAAACCTGAGCTTGTGTAGTGCTGCTGTTCCAATCGAATCAAGTATTAAACCATTTCGACACAGAAATGATTTTTTCATTTCAATGATTTATCGAAGCATGCATACATGCAGAACATGCACTTGAGCTAAAGAAAGAGAAGATTGTTGAAGAATGTTGAGAAAAGCCTTGCCGGCATGAGTGTGTGTTTGTGTGTGTGTGTGTATGTGTGTGGCATTGTACTCACTCAGCATTCCCATTCCCAGCATGAAGGCGTCCATGGTGTAGGGCAGACCCCTGGCCCTGCCCCGTGTGCCTGGAGGGAACATCACCTCTTTCGGCTGGGCCTTCTTACATTCTACCTGTAGACACACAGAGATGCAGGTGTCACCAACAGCACAATAACGCAGCAGCATACAGTGCCAGTGAAAAGCTTGGAAACACCTTGTTTTTGATGGGTTTTGAGACACGTTTGTTTACACGCAAAAACGCGAGAAGAAGAATTCGACACTGAATGACTGGAAGAAAATTCTGTGGGCAAGATGAGTCCAAATGTTGACGTTTTTGGCTCTAACAGAACAACTTGTGCAAGGCGGAGAACAGGAGAAATGTTAGCAGACTTCCTCACACCCACAGACGTACATGTCGGTGGAAGTTTAATAGTTTGGTGCTGTTTTAGAGCAGGAAAGGTTGGAGACTTATTCCAGGTGAATGTAATACTAAAGCAACATGACCACCATTCCATACTTCAACACCATGCAATTCCAACTGGACGTGGCGCATTGGAACCTACTTCATTATACAACAAGACAATGACCCGAGGTATAAGTCCAAGCTCTGAAAGTGTTATGTAGAGAGCAAACAGTCAGCTGGAGTGTATCTGTCATGGAATGACCTGCCCAGTCACTGCACCTAAATCCTACTCAACTGCTCTCGGATTGAGCGGATCTCAGGGTCGGAAAGAAATCAAGAACTAATTTTACAAGAGGCAAAGCAAAGTATTTCCAGCTGACTGTTTGTATTAAACTCCCCGGATGCCAAACATGTGTAAAGCAGTTATTCTTGCTAAGGGAGGATTTGTCAATGAAAATAAAGTTTAGCATTTGTACATTTATAGATCTGTTTGGTCGAAGTTAATTTTCCTGCTGTTAAACTGCCTCGTTTATTGCATGTAAAAAAAAAAAAAAAAAAAGGAACATACTTTTAGGACCATACATTTCTACATTTCTAGAACATATATTTCATATACACATACATTCACTGACTCATTACAATGGTTACATCATGTTTCCTCCTAAATCTTTTTTAAGGTTTACCCTGCCAGTAGACATTCAAAATAAAGAACAATTTCCACTGATGACTTTATAAAGCTCTTTTTTCTTTCACACGTTTCCTAAAACACATATCATCCAACTCTTATTATTTTTTAGGAGTGGTAAATGTTTGTTTTTTAGATTTTTTTACCTGCTTTAGTGTTTTTCAGTCACAAATATAATAATAACGCCAATGCTGTCTGACTGTTATCTTCTTATTATATTGTGAAATGAACAATTACTCTCTCCTAACCTGAGTACCTCTGTTCCAAAACAGTGCCCCCTGTTGGAGGGATGTTGCACAATTTAAGATAAGATAAGATAAGATAAGATAAGATAAGTTAAGTTAAGATAAGATAAACCTTTATTTGTCCCACAGTGGGAAATTTCCAATTTAGCACATACTACTAGCACACACACTATTTCATTTTATTAAAATCGCCAAAATATTCCTCTCTTCCACTCCCTGCCTCTGACTGACACGTTAGCTCTGACCACAGCAGACGTGTGTGAGTGCTGAGAACGCATGAGAACACACACACACACACAAACACACACACACACACACACACACACACACACACACACACACACACACACAGTGTCAGGGAAGGACAGAAGGACAGCAGCTTTTGCTTGCTGTTTAAATATTGCTAAAAGAAAAGACAAGCGCACACGCACATTCTCGAATGCATAACAAATGCACCAGCAGCCATGCAGAGCAAAGAAGCAAAAAGTGCACAAAGAGAATTTTGTCCAGCATTTAGAGCAGAACAATGTGTGTATGTGTGTGTCTCAGAAAATACCGTGTGTACTTGTATACGAGTGTGTTCGAGTGGCCAAACTATCTTTAAAATTGCATTTGAAGTTTAATTACGCATCCGAGTGAGTACTAAAAAGCATTGCAATATTTATGAGCCTCTATTTATATTGATGAGCCTGGAATGATATACTAATGGCAGACAGAGTCAATATTTTCTGTGTGTACATTGTATTTACATGATTTCACCAACTATAATTCAGATGAATATTCACGTTTTAGGGTTTCTGCAGGTTTCACAAAGTCTGATTTAAGACAATTTCAAAGAGCATTAAGAATGAAATTTAAAGCCTACAGTTTATCCCAACATCAAAAACACACAGACACGTTGTTAGCAACCTTAACCAAACCCTAAATTTTTTTTTAATGCCAAGTTTCGCTAAACTTTCACTTCCCCATAGCTGAAAAATAATATCCGTTTTACGTCTGCGGTACAATCAAAGAAATCCGCACCAATAACAGAAAGCTGATTGGCTGTCGCGTGTTGGTCTCATTTGTAGTCGTAATACAGTGAATTAGATTTGCGATAAGAAAGAGCAACACCACCACCACAGAAACAAACAAACGAAAACATTCTAAATGCTGCGGCAGCATTTCAGTGAGCATTAGACCTAGCGTTGCATTGACATCGAAAAATGAAGACCTGCTTAAAATGATTTAAGACCTGAAACAGTGAATTTTAAAACTGAAGGCCTAAAATTTGAAAACTTCATACTTTTTTTTTTAAGACCCCTTGGAAAACCTTTCGACTGCAGTTGTTGTTTTCTTGTTGCTGATATTTAGCTGGATTTTACAGTGTTTAATGGCTAGCTGTACCTAAATATCCAAGAGTAAACAACAACAACAACAACAACAACAACAACAAGAATCGATGCAGGAACCAGTTTCTGAACACAGGAATGTTGTAATGCAGTCCACTGGTAATTAAATATAAAACAAAAAGTGTCTATTAAAGTCCATAAATCTTTGTTGTGCAGTTTATATCGTCCAGATATTAACGGGAATTATACATAAGACACCCCGGTTAAATAAACCATCACAAATGCAGCTATAATGTTAGTTTGGATGAGCCAGCTTACTAAAACATGACGTATTTATTCATTAAGACACACAAAAGACCCCGAAAAAGTTTCCACAACGTGTGTTTCGGCAGTCTTGCGTAAGGCGACTAAAAGTAGACGGTGGGATCATACACTATAAAACTGTAAATATGATGAAAATTCAAATATCATTCGAGCGGTGAGATTCGTCCTGACAGTTCCGCTGTGTGTTCTCATATCCGTGCGAGCTTGTGACAGGACTCTGCTCTTTGGTAGGCCAAGCTTGTATTCGTTGAAAATGTCTGCGGCGTCGTGCCGACCTGCTCTGCTGCAGCGGTGATCGACTCGTCAGCCTGCCTGCCTCGGGCCTGTCCATCTGAGGGGGTAAAGCCTGCTTTCTTTCTCTCTCTCTCTCGTCTATTGCAATTCACAATTCATCTGTCCAAAGAAACCAAGGCCAAGACAGTTGTTGTGTAGGAGAGCACGTACACGCAGCTCTCCTGCTGACACTCATCACACAGACACTCTCAGCATTCATCCGGACAATCAAGGAAATATTTTAAGACCCAATCAGTGGAGAAGAAAAGCATGGAGAGAGAGAGAGAGAGAGAGAGAGAGAGAGAGAGAGAGAGAGAGAGAGAGAGATCAAGGTTATGCATGTTTACTTGAGTATAATCTCAACATGTTCAATAGCAACAACCGTGTGCTTTTTACGAGTATCTCTGTAAGCTAACACCCGGAAATGTCGAAAGTCACCAGCTCCAGCTGTCCTCCTCAGTGCCACACACACAAACACACACACCCACACACACACTTTTGTTGCTGAGAGTCTGCCTCTTGGGCCGAGTCCTTTCCATTTAAGCGGCCAGCTCTCTCGCTCTCTTCAGGAAGACAGGCGTTTACAGAAAGCTGTGATTTTTCCAGCAGGAGCACACCCGGCCTCCTCCAGCTTTAAAAGCACTCCATATAAATGTGTTCGTGCGTGTGTGTGTATGTGACCTCAGGCTGCCTCGAAGGTTGCTTTTAGCCTGAGTACTGTAGGTGCTGCCAAAACACCAAAATGTCTATCAAGCCGACACGTAAATAAGAAATTGGCATCTCTGGTTACCTCACAGATATACATGAGCTGAGTTTGACACTGTTTCGATGTAATCAAAACTGCTAATCCGAAATGTCTGACAGTTGAGCCACCTTGCTCGCAGCCAGTAAACTTTGGAGCACTCAGTCTGGTTTTTAACCAACAGGCAAAACTTTGGATTATACTTTCATATTTTGATTGTCCTGAAACGGAGGTACAGTGTTTATCAGTGCTCCTTGTATGTAAGGAATTTTACACTGGGGTGATGCTGATAAAGTCAGCAAAAGGCTGCTGTGATGTGGCATGTTGTGCGCTACAAAATGCTTCCACCAGAGGCTCCTTCCATTAGGGATGTCAGAAAACTATTTTTTTTTAAATAATCCTTCTGTTACAACAGGGGGCCAGAAACTATGGCCTCCACATTCAAAAAGGTCCTCTGAACAATGCCAGAAACTAATTTTTCAAATTTCATTTTAAATATAATTTTTATTCATATCATATCTGTATTTGATAATAAAAGTTTTTTCAAACTTCGTTATTATTAGAGGCAACAATAGTTGATTACCTACCAATCGATACCGATAGTTTTTCCAGTTTCCAGGTGACTGTCATTACGAGAGAGGCCTCTAGGGGCGAATTACTGACACCACCTGCTGTTTGTTTTTACTTTTACATGAGACTGCGTGCTGCACGGAGAGCGATTTATTATATTTATTTATGAACACTTTCCTTTAGCACATTTTCATGATTCAGTACTGTTTTTCTTTTTTTTCCTAATAAAGTTCAGTACTATTTTACTTGGGGTGTTTGTTTATATCCAGTATCCATTTAAAATCGGTTATCGGCAAGTACAATTAATGTTTTGATTTCAATAGCAATCAATACAGTGGTCCCCCGGAACTCACAGGGGTTACGTTCTAAGACAACGAGTTTAGAAAATCTGTGAATTTTGGACACACACTTTAGTACAATATTGTGTTACATACACTTTTATACAATTGTTTTATGAAATGTGTTAGTGAAAACAGTTTTAAATGTTATTTGTAACGTTCCTGAACATTCAGTCCCGCTGCAGATTTCTGCAAAATTTAAGATAATCCGCAACTTGCTGTTTGTCAGGTTCCAAATGAGAACCCGCTAATTTTTCACGCCGCGAGTTCCGAACCGCGAATTATCGGGGCTTGACTGTATTAAAAAAAGTGTCATTATGATAGTAATAACACTCTATATATCTCTTGAAAAGTAATGCTCATTTGTCGGTACAATATATAACACAATATTAAACTAATAAAGCATTAGGAGGCATAATATATTTTAACATTAAACATTTAAAATCATAATAAAATCCCCGCAATAATACTGGTAGTCACTCCAGCTTGTCATTTTTTGTTACAGACCGCCCTACCATTAGAGAAAGAAAAAAAGTTTGCGGACTTGTGTTACAAGATTGCAAAAACATCAATAAATGGATTTGGATACAACTTGGTGCAAAAAAACCTGTAGAAAATTAATTAAAAGCTTCTAACCAATCAATATAAGTCTTTCAGCGCTACATCACTCCTACTGGAAAACGCAGTTTCTACTTTTGTGCAGCGTCAACTTTTACATATTATTTACAAGATTTTATTGTTCCCTGCGAGGAGTGTCAACGTCAGCTATTCCTGTTACACTAAGGGCATGTAGGGTTTGTTATTCCTGCAGCGAGAGGTTAAAAATGAGCCTCTGGGCAGTGAGTAGGAAGGGCCTCCAGGGATGCTGTGTATGTGTGTGTATTATCTTGTTCAAATGTCCTGATATGACTGTCCCACATGAGACTGCGAGCCCAGGCTTGGAGACAGGATGAATAAGGGACGCATGGATGTGAAGAATGCATGGCAGATTGGCAGAAAAACATCACTCTCTGGGCGAGAGCTGTGCAAGAGGCTAGGCTACTTTGGGTGGTGGGGAAAAAGGAGATAGAAGGGGAGTGGAGATGTTGGTTTGCTCCCACTCATCTGCCAAACTGCCAAGCAGCCCACAAAGCGCCAGTCCACAACAGCATGCTGATCAGCACCGACTGGTCCATCTGCTTCTATAAACCACCACCGAAGCACCACTGAGCACATCCTCAGCACAAGAGTAGTGCACGAATCTCGGAGCTGATTGGTCAGAACTTGTCGTTGTTGTTTTTTTATATTCATATTTCTGTAACAGCAGTTCTGACAGCAGTGCAGCCTGCAAATCAAATCTCATGCTTATATTTATGCGTTTTGTCTAATATGTTGCCATTTCTATAGCAACAGTCCCTTCGTGGGACGTTTTTTACGAAAGACAAGTATAATAATAAATGTATTATTTTTGTGTTATCAAAAATAATTGTAAATATGGTGAAGTTTTTTGAAATAAGGCATTTAACCTTTATAGAAGGAGTCTCTAGTGTCAGAGCTCTGTGGCATTCACCTTAAGGTTTCTTGGCATATAAATTTGTATTTATTCAAAAAGAAAGACTAGTGATGGAATAGCTGCTGTGTGAAAAGTAAGAACCGGAAGTCTTGTCCTACAAAATAACATACAACTGAAGAAATGGATAAAATAATGCTGAATTGCTGATATTGGGGAAAACTTGGCTGGTAACAGTAACTCAGTTTCATCACAAAATCCTGTAAATGACTTTTCTCACTTTTTATACACACCAGCATTACAGGTGTGCAGTAAGAGAGCACACTGTGTGTTAGATGTCCATTTGCACTATGCTGTTTCTCTGTCAATGAACATTATAGAGCTCTAGGCATGGAGGAGTTGGTGTTGGATCTATAATGATGTCAGATGTTGAGCTATTTTATAAATTACTCAGGAGCTTCTGTTTCCACAACTTCATCTGACAGTATAAGACTAAAGAAAAGACAGTACTCTAAGACATTACACTTAAAGGACAATCACACTAAATCACTTTAATTTGTATTGTCAATATCTGCCATACTGCTTCCTATATATACATATATTTTCATATATTTTTATATTTTATACTTTTTATTTACTGTATTTTTTCAGACTATAAGCCGCTACTTTTTTCCTACGTTTTGAACCCCGTGGCTTAAACAACGAAGCGGCTAATTTATGAATTTTTCCTGGGTTTTTCCCGGTTTCACAAACTTCAAGCCAAAAAAACTGAACCCTATAACATAAGACCAATGAAATTTCCGAACGGAAACGAAAAAACGAACCTCACCTGTGTTCTGAGCTGAGAAAAAACGTTTTTTTTTTTTTTTTTAAACGCACAACGATGCCAAAAGATAAACTCCCGAGAGAAATAGTTGTGAAAGGAAGGAGGAAGACAGTGAACAATGACTTTCTTGGTCGGCTACTGTTTAGATACAAGCCGTTGTAACGCGTTGAGTCTGGGTGAAGGGAGAGCTTACTAACTCCAGTTGCAACAGAAATCATATAAGCACAGACAGGTTTCCAAAACTTGTGCTTTTTTATTTGCTTGGCAACAGCGTTACGGGTTAGTCAAAGAAACTTAGACATGAGCATCAGAAAATATTAAGGACATAATCCTCGTCTTGAACACACTCAGTTATAGCGGGAAAATGCAGTGCCAGGTTATTCCCAAAATACCTCTATGCTCCTAAAGGAAGCGCAACATATTTCACCCGTTACACCTGTGGCTTATAGACAGGTGCGGCTTATTTATGTTAAAAATAAAAATATTTGTAAAATTCAGTGGGTGCAGCTTATATATGCGCTTTATAGTCTGGAAATTACAGTAATTTTATTTTTTCTATTTTATTTTGTAAAAAAAAAAAGTTATATCTTAAATTCTATTCCTTGTACTTGAATGCTGGACAGTCGTATAAGGAATTTCACTGCATGTCGCTGTCACTATGTATGTATGTGCATGTGATGAATAAAATTTAAATTTTAATACTCATAATCACACACACTGGTACTCATGGTATTTCTCACTCTCCCGGGTTTCGTGTTATTTGATTTATAATCACATTCTTTAAAACAGCCAAATGAGAATAGGTTCCCCTTTTGAGTCTGGATCCTTTAAAGTTTTCTTCCTTGTACCTTTTAAAGGCGTTTTTCTTTGCCAAAAGTCACCCCAGGCTGAGTTGAGACAATTGTGAAAAGACCTATAGAAATAAACTTTCTTTCGTCTTCTCCCATTAGGGGTCGCCACAGCGGATCCTCCGCATGTTTGATTTGGCACGTTTTTACGCTGGATGCCCTTCCTAACGCAACCCTCCCCATTTATCCAGGGTTGGGACCGGCACTAAGAGTGGCTGGGGTCGGTTCCCTGCCCGGGGATCAAACCCGGGCCGCATCGGTGAGAGCGCCGCATCCTAACCACTAGACCACCCGGGACCCGAAAAGACCTTTAGAAATAAACTTGAAAATTTAATCAGTGTTGATTTTTGAACATATAACTGGAGACAACTGTTGGTGGAAGGCGTCTCATTTCAAGAACGAGAAAATGCAAAATTATCCAGCACCTAAATATCTATTCAGTGGTGTTTGCTTGATTTACTGCTAACTCTACTATACTTCTCTACTATAAAATTGGTCTTAGAAGTTTTATAAAAGATTTATAAGAGAGGCACACAACAATTTACCTCTCGAGGGGGAACGCTCATAATTCCAAGCATTAAAGAAGTTTTTGCTGAACAGGAATTCATAAAACCTATAGAACAGAGGTAGGCGGTATTATTGGCAGTCACCGGGAAAGTGCAGAATCCATTATCTGTTCCAGCACAGCATGTGAACAACCCTGTCAA
>NC_060894.1:7592500-7647500 GCF_014805685.1 Silurus meridionalis | reverse complement strand
ACTCGCTTACATTCCCAGACGCTTACTTGGCGTTACACACATGGAAAATGAGAAAAATGTAGCTTGATTGGCTGTTCAAAGCCATCAGCAAAGCCCCAGCTTAACAGCACCATGTAATTCACAGAAGCATGAGTGAGATTACATTTGAGACACAGGAGCGTGTGCATTATTGATACACTTTGCCTATGAGACAGAAATCTATATCCCCTTCCATCATAGCGGCCCCCTGAACAACGCTGTCAGAAACTATGGGCTTCACCAGAAAAAACAATTAAGAAGAAAAGCCTCTATACTTCACTACATGCAGTTTGATATTACTGTACACCATACTAATAACTCTCTTTCCCATCAAAACTACATAATACAGGTCTTAGTCTAGCCTGAGGAAGGCTTTTTCTTCAGCTTTCTGTCTTCCTTTGGCTTTTGTATGAACGCGAGCTAATGTACTGTGCTAGTCTGTTTCCTGTGCAAGGTCAGGCTCTGAATATCAGTTATCAGTGTTGTTCATTATCTTTCTTCAGAAGGATTGCCTTCTCTGCTGAGATGGATGTCAGGCTGCTAGTTGGATTTGGCAGTTTTAGGAAACATATTCAGCTTTAATACCAAGCGTGGGTAGATTGACTGCTTACTATGTTCCAATTCTCATCAAATCAGCTCTTAAATTGTTCAGTAATTAGCAAAAAAAACCCACGATGATTTAGGAGTAATAAAACAGAGAACACCCCAGAGCCCTCGTTTCTCACCACTGTGATTAAAAGGTTCGAAATTGTTTTTTTTTTTCATTTTTTATAGAATTTATAAATCTCAGATGCACAGTATAATTGCAATTCATTAAATGTAAGCAAAGAACAAATAATAAAGCCTAATCAATAACAATTGTTCATATCTGGAAAGCTCTGTGCACAGTGGCATAATCACTGAGCTTATTCTACACTGCAAACATCAATTTACACGTGTACAGTTTTAATCAGGGAAGAAATGGGTGCTCTTTTTAAAAACAAAATTTTTATCAGTGGTGGCTTGAAGCGGCATACTCAGATATTAAATTGTGTATTTATTTTGCTAAATGCTAAGTTTCCAAACTAGTCCAAAAAGATTATTACACTCATGCAAAGACTGAGAGCTACGTCCATCAAAGACTTTCTGAGATACCATTGGTGCAATTACAAAATAATTGGGGCCGAATGAATGCTGTTGATTTGACATAATTTAAATATTTGTACGCATGAAAGAAAAGTTGTCAAACTTTGTTTAATGGCTTTTGCATAATTTCCTACTGTTCTAAAGACTGTTGGCTCATTTATATACAGTAATACCTCAGTACTCGTCAAATTCAGTCACATAACTGTTTCAGCATTCATCGCATGCTCAGAACTCGACACCTACTTTTGCGATGAAACTCGTCAGTAAAACAGATTCCTAAAGAGTCTCATGTTAGCTGGTGAACACCGCCAGTTGCCCTTCTCTTTTGTGTGCATTTTAAGCCTAAATATTGTGTCCTAAAGTGGTTAAAATGCCTCTATGCATTTTCTTTTTTCCTTAAACAGTACTGCATTTAAAAAATGCACCAACCAAACAACTATATGGCCACTGGTCAGACATAACAATATGACCACCTGCTTATTATTGTGTTGATCTCCCTTTTCTGCCCCAACAGCATTAACTTCTTTAGCAATTTGAGCTACAGAAGCTCCTCTGTTGGATCGGACCACACGGCCCGCCTTCGCTCCTCACGTGCATCAATGATCTTTGGATCCTGCTTAATATATCCCACCCACTAACAGGTGCCATTATGAAGAAATAATCAGTGTTATTCACTTCATCGCTCATAATGTTGTGCCTGGTTTGTGTACTTATTCAATATTTAGTTTTAGCACTTGTATCGGGTTCAGGAGCTTTCAGGAGAAATTACCAACGAGTACTGAGGTATTACTGTATTGCGATACTCATGTATTGTAGAAATAGAATCGTGCTACGATATTTTTTATGTCACCCAGCCTTGTGTTTGCATTGCAATTCACACAGAATCTGTTGATTGTTTGCTTGGATCAATATGAGGTCAAAAGCACAAAGGGTCAAACGGTGTAAATGGGAGGTGTAGAAGGCAGTGAGATGAGTGGTAGGGGTGTCTATCAATGTACCGATCAATTAATTACTAATCAATTGCTCCTTTGGGGTTTAAGCACTTCTTACAGTTTCAATATGGTTTGACTTAGATTAGCTTAATGATTAGCAGAGAGGAGTTATGAGGGCTATGGGATGACCAAAGACAATTTGTAAAGAGGGTTCTAAATCAAAAGGCATTCTGTCAAAAAGGCAACAAAGCAAGCATGTGTGTGTGTGTGTGTGTGTGTGTGTGTGTGTGTGTTGCCTTCCTACTCATCAGTCATCATAACCCACTACATCAGTCCATTAGACGCACTGCACAAATTAATGACATTCTGAGTGGCTGTGATAAATGTCAATGGCTCCGATCTGCTAGATCCCTCTTCATTCACTCGCCCCCTGTTTTTTTTTTCTCTGTCCAACATCTGGGGAACCAAGTCTGCCGTCTGTCCCAGTCTTTGAGACTGAGCAGGAGCATTGAGTTTTAATGACTGGGTCATTATCTGTGAGATGGTCACTGAAGCTGCTCTACAGGCAAACAGATAAGCAGCATCAGCAGCAGCCGGTTCCTCAGATAACTGGCCCAACGCTGGTGCCACATTGTGCCAGGAAAAAAAATGACAAAAGAGCGATGGCGAGAAAGATGGAGGGGGTAGAAAGGATAGAGAACGAGGCTTATTGATATGCACTCCCATTTCCTGCATTTCGTTGATGAGGCAGAACTCACATCTTAACAAGCAAGCAGCGAGTGATCAGGAGCCATTGAGGAAAAAAGAGAACGGGAGAGAGGAAAGGACAGAGCAAACGAAGGCCATTTTCTCAATCACTCTCTCATTCCTGATTCCCAGCAGCCCTAGGGAGAGCGAGTGGAGGCAGCAGCAGTAATCAGATCTGAAAAGTCTGTGAAGGAATGAAGAGCTCTGCTGTTCTCAAGCTTTCCTTCTCACTTTCCATCTATCCATTTTTTCATTTAACAAGTCTGGTCGGTGGACAGAAGAGTACATTCAGGCTCTCCTCTCATCCTGACAGGAGGCATCGCGGGCAAGGATTTCAGCCAGCTGGAAGAGCCTCTTGCAAGTGTAGAAGTGAATAACTTTCCTGGGGTTATGGAGAGAGCTGTAATTCTCCATTACCCTCCAGCAGTTTGTTTTAGATCATGACACGAGTTTTTAAATAACACTATTTAGAGTAAAGAATGTACTATAGTAGAAAGTATTGACTTTAAGCATGGCTTACTGCTTAGTCCTCGAGTGGCTTGGGAGGTGGAGCTTAGTGTAAAAGCATTAGACTTTGGCTTTGAAGGTCATGAGTTTAAATCCCTGCCACCCCAAGGTGCCACTTCTGGGCCCCTACACAAGGCCCTCATCCGTCGCTCTGGATAAGGGCATCTGCTAAATGCTAGGAAGGACTAGGAAGGAGTTCAGATTGGATTGCAGAGGAATAGCAACTGGTGCTATTCTCACCAAGTGAATTACCACGTCTGCAATTTCATCATAGACAGCAAAAAACTGGATACACTGTATCACCAAGCTCTTCTTTCACATGAGTTTCTCACCGGAAACAACATGATCTCACTTCCGCACCCACACTACTCGCCAGATTTGGATCCTCCCGAAGATGAAGATCCAGCACAATGGTCGCAGTTTTGTCCAGCACAAACAGCAGAAGGTGCTTGACGCGCTTCGAAAAGAAGACTTCCAGGACATTTTCCAAAAGTGGCAGGAACGCTGGGAGCGCTGTATCGCTGTGCAAGGGGACTATTTTCAAGGTGACAGTGTGTAAACGTAGATAAATTAAATACTTTCTTGTAAACAGAGCTAGTCTCGAAAACTTTTGATATCACCTCATAATATTCATTATTCTCTGTTGAACTGATTAGAAAAATGATTGATAATTGATAATTAATCAAGGTATTGATTATTGAAATGCTTCCAGGGTTTCGGCTACTGTTTCTTTAATACTATATTCGATAGTCAGACCAGGTTGAATAGTACCATGCTTGTTTTTCCACATCAAAAGACCACCACAGAAAGCAGCAAAAAAAAAAAGGGCACATTGCTGGTGGCTGGTTGGTGTCGGTTCATCCAGAAGCCACTTCTTGAATGTTTTTTTCCGCCATCTCATACTTTAACACTAAACCACTGGCAAAGCCAGAATGAAGAGCCCTTTCCTGGTTTCTCCTTTATCCATCCATCTGTCTCCATATAAGCATAATGCCAGGTCCATTTAAGGCCAATGTCAGTCCAGCACTGTGTGACTTTTACCAAGCTTTATTTTTTGCCATAATGAAGAAAGGAGGCTTGTGAATGTTTTATAGGCTGCTGTGTGTCCAAAGTGGAAAATCAAAGGCAGCTGGCAGTAGGAAGGTCCCCCTCTTTTTTGGCTCGTTCTCCCCTTCTCTCCTGGTCCCCTGCTGTGCTGGAATCCCTCCCAGGTCCATCTGGGTTGTAGGTGTAAGGGGGCACCTGGCTCGTAGCTTCAAGTGTTACCTCAACAGATGGTTACAGCAAAAAAAAAGAAAGAGGAAATAGGGAGAAAACAGCAGCTTTTCGAATCTCCCAATTGAAGCACTGACTTGAGGTTTACAAAATAGTAATAACAGTCATCGTAATGATGAGAACGACGGTAGCAAATTAGCAAGTCAAATAAGCAAGGAGGCTGAAAGCAGGTGATGCTTCTGAGCCTGCTTTGATCTTACTGGCAGAGAAAGAGAGTTTTCAGCTCTGAAATGAACGTCGAAGGCGGGGGCAGAGAAGCACTGAAACTCTTCTCAACTGTGCTCTCAACTAAGCTGTTCTAACTCACTCCTAAATCTCTTTCATTTTAAACGGAGCTCGCTTGTGAAACGTCACCAACCCGAGAAAAGAATCACTGTTGTCATGTACGTAAACCAAATGGCCCCTATTAAATGAAGTACTTTGAAATATGGTCTCTTCTTTTTTCAGCTCACTTCCTTTGGGGTTTTTGGGGGGTTTTTTTTTGCCTGCCCGGAGGTTACTCATCTGGTAATAATGATGCATGCAATTTCCTGGCAGGCTCGTTTTGGAGACAGGCATGCGATAGATGGTATGAACAGCGCCGGAGGAGCAAAGTGCCAGAGATAAGATGTGGAACTAGTACCCTGGCTTTGGAGCTCCCTAGTGATGAAAGCATCTGATGCACTATCATATAAAAATTGATTGCACTGTCTGGATTTCTTGAATCTGAAGCCAGATGCTGTGTCTTTCCCAAAGATCTGAACAGTCGGCGTGTGAGTCGGACGGAAAAGAATGAGGGACAGGTCAGAAAATGAACGTGTGTGTACGTGTCTAGAACTGGGATTGCATTCTTGATACCCAAAGCCCACAGGTCCTGCCCTCACTGAGCCATGCCATGTTGTCTCAGAGGGGCCAAAGGCAGACATCAATCGCTTGCTGGTACACATATATAGTACCCAAGGGAAGACATAGAAAGCACGAGGGAGAGAGAGTAGTGTCTCCAGTCTCCTGCTGCTTTCTGCTCTGTGGTCTCTGTCAATCAAATAACGCTATGTCTAAAAAGAAAAAAGCGGCAGTGGGCAGGAGCTTTATGGAGACTTGAATTTTGCCTCAGCTTCTGTTATCTTATCAGCATCTTTTTGCCAAGAGTGAACCAACAAAACCAGGTTTTGCTCTTCTAAGGTCCATAATTATCAGTGGTGGACAGTAACAAGTGTTTCCATTTGGCTTTTACTTTTACTTCTCTTCATTTCAAAGTCAAATATCTTACTTTTAACTCAACTACATTTTGCGAAATCAGTCGATCCTTTTTTATTTATGAACAGACACAAATGTGAAAACTGTGTTGATTGCCGCTTGGTGGTATCTACTTAGCATGAAACATACAGTTCAGCATCAGTTCAACCTTAAGAAGAACATTTTGAGAGAAATAAATGATAGAAGAATCTCCTGACTCGAACTCGCCACAACACCCGTGACCTTATTTGTGCATTTTTTTATTTAAATAGTTCAAAAGGAGGTTTTGGGTTCATGATAATTTGAATAGATATCAATCAGTGTTTGACTCATTAATATCAGTCTATTAATAGATTAATAAACTGAGATGATTAAGCAAAGAGTTTTGTGACAAAAATGATACTAGGAACATTATAACCATA
This sequence comes from Silurus meridionalis, assembly GCF_014805685.1. Lineage (NCBI taxonomy): Eukaryota > Metazoa > Chordata > Actinopteri > Siluriformes > Siluridae > Silurus > Silurus meridionalis. Next base: position 7,641,259 of record NC_060894.1, on the reverse strand, counting down.
ATAAATCATAGTACTTTAGACACTTAAGTACATTTGAAAGCAAATACTTTTGTACTTTTAATAGGGGAGTAACGGTACATGTATTCGTACTAAATGTTTTTCAGTACAGGGCTTTGAGAATGCAATCCTTAATCTGAGTTCCTCCAGGAACGTATTACGTGACGGACCGCAAGTTTGTTTAGTCTGCGTCTCGTACTTTGAGCGCATTTTATTATTAAACTTGAAAACATACAAAACAATTCCAAGGGTATTAAAAACAGAAACTAGAGTTAGTGAAAATAAGATTTGTTTTGCGCATGCATGAAAACGCTAAAGAATCCATCTTCATACATATCGCGGGAGCAAATGAATGAAAGATGGAAGGAATGAAGACAGTTGTTAAAGTTTGCTGAAATAATTAGAACAGTTAAGTAGATCATATCTTTAGAATAATTACATATAAAACAAACACATGCACACTTACAAACGTAAACTAGTTTATTGAATTTTTCCATTGATTTAATTTTGTTAAATACATTTAATTTGTGCCAATTGAATTGATTAAATGTCATCAATTTTATCAATATAATAAAAAAAGTGTATTGCATTATTTTGAATATTATTTGTATAAAATATATTTGTATGTTTTATATTATATGATTATATCTAGTGTATCTCTACTTTAACTCAACTACATAGTTTGTGTACTTGATGGACCACTGCATAAGTATATGCACATTTCTGCTAACATACTGAAAGTTTCCAAAAACACTCCCATGTATCTTTTTATACAATTCTGTTAAACAAATTCGGTTAATCTTTATGCTTCTGGTTTCTAGCAGTTGGTAAATGCAGACTGACACTTATATTTGCATTTATGGCATTTGGCAGATGTCCCTATCCAAATCGACTTACATTTATCCCATTCATATAACCGAGCAGTTGAGTTAAGGGACTTGCTCAAGGGCCCTGCAGTGGAAGCTTGATGGAGCTGGGAATTGAACTCATGAGCTTTTGATTAGAAGGCCAACATCCTAACCAGTGAGTTCCCCTGTCTCTAAGCTGGGTGGTAGGAAACATGTTTGTGGAAGTGAAATAAAAGGAACACCGTCTGGTAGTTCTGCTTTGCGCTACATAGTCATACTCTGATCTCCATGACTAGTGAAAAGACTTGGGTAGGACTCAGTGAATTGTAAAGCGGAGATGAGGCAAGTACAGTGTGACAGAGCGAAAAAAGCTCAGAGATAAACAGCAAAAAAAGGAGAATAAAAAAAGCATGTGTGTGTGTTTACTAAACTAAATCTCCAAAAGTGATATTTCTAATCAGATTTGGCACAAAGTCACAAAAATATCTGCTTATCCCATGTGTGTGACCCTGAGACATCAGCTGTGTGATGCAGTCAGCTTGAGGGACAAGGTTGGTCATTACAAGGATAGCAAAAGGCGATAATCCATCTTTAATGAAGTCAGCTGCTGCCAAGTCTATCAGTCTCTCTCTCTCTCTCTCTCTCTCTCTCTCTCTCTCTCTCTCTCTCTCTCCCCACCTTCTTCTGCCAACTAAAGTGCAGGGATTTATAAAGAGCAGAAGGAACAGGTTTCTGTCTTCTTACTGTTATCTGATAGCATACACTAGGCCACATTCACACCCAATTTCACGCTTCCTGGACAGTGCATGCACATCACTATGTCTGTGATCTGTACATCCACACGCTTTCCACGTAAAAAATAAATAAATAAATAAATAAAACGCAGACCATTAGGGTTTTGGCAAATAGGAAATCAAATATTAATCCAGGTAACATTGCGCGTAAAATTGCAAAGAGAATACTTACCATTTTATTATTGATTTCATGGAAATGAATTTCACAGACTTTCTCTACGACGTCTTCATTCTCGAACGTTACGAAGCCAAAGCCTATGGAGAAAAAAAAAAAAAGATACCAAACTGAAAAGAATTCAATAAATAAGGAGTCAGTTAGTTAAAAGTTCAGTAAAAAAAAAAAAGAAAAATCATATTCTGGGAATTGCAATTTCCATTGGATCAGCAGTGAATCAAGGCAAATATCAGATGAAAACGATGACAGCCTCAAACATCAGTGTGCCTTTACCCACCAGACAGACATTGTCTTTTTTTAAATCGGGCCAATGATGAAATCTCTGACATTATTAGACACGGTGGAGAGGCTCCTCCACACAAAGAAAGAGATGGGAAAACAGCACAAAGCCCGCTTAATGAGATTCACGGAAACCCGCTCTCCAGCATCTGAATTTCATTAAATGCATTTTGTGTTCCCTTCATTGAAATTTCACTGTATAACAAGCTTTTTTATGGTAATATGGGAGCAGCCAATATCTGAAATGTGTCACTGACCATGGGATTCTTTTTTCTTCGTATTTATTAAATAAAAGCTTAACCCTCTCCTGCTGGCCCGCAAAAAAAAAAAAAAAAAAAAAAAAAGAAGAAGGAGAAGAAGAGCTGCCGGAATTCATCAGGCATCTGCGATCCTCTTTTGCATTAGAGTCTGCTGGCGACGCACAAAAAGCAATTTTCTATCTGTATGGCTGAGCCTCAAAAGGGGAAATTACTTGCCATTGGCAAGTGTTAAGAGGGGGCTTACTGTGGGAACACAAAAGAAAACAAGCTGCTATGAATGGCAAACCGTTGCTTTGCTGTCTGTTTTTTCCGGTCGAAATGTTCGGAGGTACCTGCTATCGCACATGCTCATGAGTGCCTCTCACACACACACACGCTCACACACACACTTCATCATGAGCATCATCTCTATATTCAAGAGCAGCTGTGTTATAGAGACAAGTGACACGCACAAAAGAGAGCCACATGAAAAGCGAGACTAAGCACAGGCTTCTGCTGACAGATGGATGCGTGTGCATTACAGTGTACAAGCAATGCTTATGCATCTCTATATTAAATACATTATACATGTCATAATACAACTTGTTTTCTTCCGCCATGCATTTTACATTACCGTATCTACTAAACCATGCATGTTAGCTGAGATCTGACAACCTGGATCTGGCACAACACACAATCCAAAGGCACGACTTCCGACATGCCTCGTTTCTCCTCACGAGCGCTAGTAATGAGGGCCGCCTTTAAAATGCTCGATCCGCAGGGCTATCCCTAAGTCCAGGCCTAATCTGTGCTAACAGATAAAAAAAGGAAACTGCAGCTAATATCTACACTCAAAACTAACCTCTAGCCCATAACCCTTGAATGCCCCAGGAGGCGAGATAAGTGGGGTCACGGGTCAAGTGCAGTAGATAGGAAAGACAAAGGACTGTGGATGCTGCAACACAAACATGCCACAGATAAGGGAGGATAAGAGACAGCAGGGGTGATTAGGAGGCAAATAAATGAATGAAGAACGCAGAACAACCACCCCCGCTAACACACTGGCAACAATGCACGTTTACGCTTATGCTGTATTGCTATACTTGTTGAACCTGGTACTTTTTTCAAAGAAATTGCTTAATTTTATGTCAGAGTAAACTTCTTGCAAATTTTTTTTCCCTCGGTAACACCTGAAGACCAACCAATCAACATGTCAATCTGGACTGATAATTTTTGAGAGTGTACTATAAAATCTGCAGGAAGCACCGCCCCCTTCTACAATATCTCGAACCCCATTGGCCCCAAAGTGGAAACACTCTCTTTTAGTCTTGGTGAATGGACAAGTTCATTAGTGATCTAATATGGAAGTTATGTCATGTCAACTTGACTTCTATCTGGTTGGGTCAAAACGTTCCACCGTGTGTTCTAGAGTAACTTTTTGTGCTCTAATGAAGGCGACGCGAGGCGATGCCAGTCAACTTTCCTTAGAGCTAGTTCTTTGGTGTCGGTTTGGTGTGTCCCTATCTTAGGTTAGAGTCCATAGAAGTACAGGGGGGTAATGATTAGTGAAGGTACAAGCAGATGGAGGGGGGTCTTTGGGTGTGGCTTTCCTGGTGAACATGTGAAGAGGTCTTGATCTTCTTGGGGATAGATGAAAGAGCAGCATGAAAAATAGGAGACAGATTGTTCTCTAAGACCTCCACCTTTACAGACACCGTACTATGAACATTAGGCAAGTATACAGTTAACATTGCATTCAGCAAACTAATAAAATAAATAAACAGGTAATCCTTTTTATTAAATCTAGACTATATGATTGAAATGTATTTTTCCCAAACCTCACCTGAACTAACCAAGCCTCTTTGCAGCAATCTACAGATGGAATAAATTAAGGAAACTACTAACAGCCTGCTAACAGTTTGCACTGCGAGTGTGTAGTGTGTGTTGGAAGCATTCACCAATCCCAGAAGAAAGGGGGATAAGCTTGTGAAAAGCTCACGAGGTTGTTTCGTGGGCTGCTTGAATTCACAGGGTATCACACCTTGATGAGACAACGCACACCGGTGCTGCGGAAGGCTGCCATCAACGTAATAGTGTGAGGACAGAAGCATTCCTTCCTGCAGTTCTCGACAAACACCACATGGGCATCTTGTGCAACCTTGGTTTGAAAGAAATAACGTTTGACTCAGACACTTGGAAGACATTCAGTGCTCTCAGACTCATCTTCCCCCCTCCCTAATTTCTCTTCCCTCCCTCTTTTTCCTTCACCTTCTTTTATTTTGTTCACCTCCCTTCGTCTTTTCCTCTCATTATTTACCGTTAAGCAAGGAAATTGGACCTGGCAGAAGGAGCTGTAATCGGTGAAATAAAAGCTCTCGCTTTGACCGGGAACTACTTTAGCACACCTCTTCTTCGAAAAGGAAAAGAGAACTAATTGGGCTACAGAGAGGAATAAGCAAGGTATATGAGCAATGAGGCTCAGAAACTAGCGGCAGTTCTCCTGCAAGTAATTGCCTCCTTTGAAATACACCTCCGGTCTCGTAGGTGTGACATAACAGCGGGTTCAGACAAGAGCAGCCAGGCTGAGATATTATTCACACTGCGGTATCGCTTCTGGAGGCTGGGCGAGGCTCCTGGAAGGGCATGATTCAGGAGAAAGCAGTGGTCTGGTTAACATGCCTAAGAAAGTGTAAGGGTGACCTTGCAAGTGGCACTTTGATATCTGACAAATCAGTCATCATGAGCCGGCTGTCAATTGTGAAGCCTGGGAGGAGTGACACACACTGTGAGAGAGGGGTTAGCACACCTCTGGCCTCAGCACAGAGTCTTACTGTCACTTGTACAGTCGGGTTCAGTGCAATCGCGCAGTACCTTTGCTGACCCAAGACAGGCACTGCTGAGATGCTAACCCTGAAACGCATTTGCCGAGTACAAGACAGAAATCCGAACAGACAAACATTCCTTGCATATACTGTAAACGCAGTATAACAGCACAGTATTCTCACATGTACCCGCTAACCACGCTACAGCAGATGTTGAGGGATCCAGCAAACATGGAGCCTGACGTCTCTGTTACAGTTATGGATGGTGAGAATTGCTGCTGGAACAGATGTGGGAATAAGCCACACAGTGCACCACATATGCCTTTACGTTTACTTTCTTGCCTTTTCATCTCTGGACCGCACACATGCTACGTCCAGGAGGGCAGATAGTTTTGCAGCATGTGGGTTTATACTGAAACCCAAGCCATCTTGCCCCATTTAATGACTACCCTCAATACTGTGGTCACCCACTTCATTCCCTGAAACAACACAGCCTTTCCTCATCGCTTCCTCACGACCCCTTGAGTACAACAGATGGTAGATGCAATGGGCTCCCTTGTGTTATTAAGAAATGGCTGTACCATTTCCCCCCTTCCTTCCCTCGGGAAGGGCAGCAACACCTTTCGCTTTCTCTTCCACGCTCTCCAATTTTCTCTCAACCTTAAACAATCGGCTTTTACGACAACACACCGATTTTGCAATCGCACGCCCGATAATAGGTGTTAGCGCCAGTCGGCCGGCCGTCGCGGATGACTGAGTTGTATCTCACACTTATTAGCCGGGCGCTAGCAGCCTGTGTCTCCACACACCACAGCACATCTCTCACCCTCCCTCTCAGCCAGGGACTCTAATGCTTGAATCCCATTCTCCCCACAGAGCAACACACACACACACACACACACACACACACAAAAAAAAAAACCTTTAAATGCTAAATTGAAGTGACCTTTGCTTGAAAAGCAGTTTAATGTATTTAAGGCAGAACAAATCAAGAGCCTCCAAGAGACTTCCAAAAAGGCCCTAATTTCCACAAGTCAAACGGAGGAAGTGTTAAGGAAAAGTGTAAAGTTCGAAAGTTAGCACAGTTAAATGTTCAAACTGTCAGCCTCTGTCTGAAAGCTTCAACTCCTACATCTTTCCTTTGGGGAGTTATAAATGAGCGTAAAAAAAATACGTTTTTGTGCTCTAATGTCCTCGTCCAGCTCTTTCAAAGCATTTACGCTAGCGCATAACAGAGACCACTGGGATGATGCCGAAAACGGGTGGAATTTCTGTCAGTGTGAGGAATGGGTGCACAATTCACACTCAGCAGCACACACACATTTTTAATACGCTAAAACACAGCTCGTAGGACATGAACAGGTACAACAGCCAGCCTGCGCTATGCCTATATAAAGCAGATAAAAAGTCATGGACAGATATTTTATTTACACCACAGGCACAGTTTGTCCAAAATTAAAGGCATGTCCATAGAAACTGACTAGAGCATAAATGGAGCATGCTAGTGTGATACACACACACACACACACACACACACACACACACAGGTAGTTTCCAACTTACAATGGAGATGCATTCCGATGACCCCATTGTAACTTGAAAATATTGTTGAGACATGGCCCAGTTTATCCAAAAGTCTTAAAGATTGGTGATTTGTATGGGATAGTTGTTAATAATTCAAATTACTGTACATAATTTAGCAAAACAGGAAATTTATTTTAGCAAAACAGGACAATTAACAGTACCATACTATATAAACTAAACAGTATATATATGTATGTGGCAGAAGGCGCTCAGGTCACTGGTTCATGAGAAGGGGGCGGGGCATATGATGCCACATTCGCCTGCTACGCAAAACGTAACATTTTGTGGCAAGTTGAACTATCGTAACTTGGGGACCCTCCTTGTATGTATATATACACACCTTAAATTAATACTTTTCAAGTTTTTAACACTGTAGTCAACATATGCATAGACACGTGTCCTTTTCTCTCGCTATATATATATATATATATATATATATATATATATATATATATATATATATATATATATATATAAAGACAAAGGCACGAGGGCGGTTGTGTTTATTTTGGTCGTGCAAATATGTGTCCTCTGCTGATCATATCTCCTCCTAAAATCATACATCAGCATGTCCCCATTCCAAAGCCTGCTGACTCACACATATTTGCCCTCAGGCTACTCTCACTAGCAACACGAGCCCAGGTACACACACACACACACACACACACACACACACACACACACACACACAGAAGCAAGCTTGCACACCATGGATGCATGACAGAAGTGGCACTCCTCAGCGAGACGGAGGTCTACAGTCTTGCAGACGCAGGAGAAAGTGCCACGTTTGATTAATGGCAACATTAAAGGTTAAAACTAACGGGAATAGGAAGCAAAAAAAAAAAAAAAAAATCCCTCATTGCACCTACAAAGACATTGTGAAAAACAACTTGTAGAACAAAACAAATCACTCCCTCCAAAGCGCTAATGATCTCTGCCCTACTTCCCCCCTCGCGGTAGAGCCGAGCGGCTAATGAGCGAGCAACACGAGCAACGATGGGGGGGAGAAAGGCAGAACAGCCCTGAGAGAACAGCCCTGAGAGAAAACACATCCCCCTTCAGGGGTAAAGCACTCTCCTATTTGACCCATCACCCCGACCGTCTCTGTCTCGCTCAATCTCTCTGGTTTATTCTCATGTCACTGAACCACTACTGCCCGGAGCTTATTTAGTACCCGCCCTTTTCTCAGCCAGTAGGAGAGAGGTGTGCATGTGACACGCCTCATTGTAGACCAATGAAAGGGGGTACTTCTGCCCTCAGCCGACACGGAGTGAGGATACCAGCACTGGTCAGACACCCACCGAGAAAGTGAAACATGGAAAAGTTATTTCATGAATAAATGAAGAGTGAATGTAATTAAATAATGATAAAAAAAGATATAAATTAAAATGTATTTGTAACAAAATGCTGACTAGAAGAGGAAGGAGACCAATGAAATGCTGCATGTGAAATATCGAGAAAGAGCAGCCGTGTCACACAGGAGCACTGCCGAGCCAGGCTTTTCATTTATTTAATAAAATGAGAGAGTAAATTTGGGTGGGTGTGTAACGGTTTAGCCAAAAATACCTCAATGTATCTGAACACACACAAATACATGTATAGATAGATAGATAGATAGATAGATAGATAGATAGGTAGATAGATAGATAGATAGATAGATAGATAGATAGATAGATAGATAGATAGATAGATAGATAGATAGATAGATAGATAGATAGATAGATGGTCAGTGCATATTATATAAGCAGAGGTGGCAAAAGTACACAAATCCTTCACTCAAGTAGAAGTTCAGATACTCATGATTTAAAAGACTCTGGTAAAAATTGATGTCCGTCACTTTTTCACTCAAGTTAAAGTAAAGAAGTTTGGGCTCTGACAAATCAGAGTACTAAAAATCAAATCAAGTACTGATACCAGAAAAATCTACTTAAGTACAGTAACGGAGTATTTGTACTTCATTACTTCCAATATCTGTATATAAGTGGATAAATGTGCAGTGAAAATGTGCATGAGCGGTTTAGTAAGTACAAAAAATAAATATAAAGGCTGTGGGCAGTGTAAAAGTGTGCAAGAGCTGGTAAGCAAGTACATATATAAACATATATACAGAATGAACATATATGAGAAGTTATATTGGTGCAGGATGTTTGTAAGGCACAATATGTGTAGAGAATGTGGGATATATACATTTACAGTATCACAGGATGCGGATTACAGTGTGTCTGACGCTGACTTTTGAAAGAAACGCACTAAAAATCATTGCAGGGTAAATCCAACATGCGGAAATGGAGAAAATCTAAATAGATTATTAGTGTAAATATTGTAACACTTCACTTCCTTATGTTCTGCCGTTCTTCTTATTCTGTTAGTGGACAAAAAAAGCATGGGCCAAAACGAATGCATGAATGAATAAGCATGCGAGTGCAAGCCTGGCTTTGTGAAAATACACGGGCTCAGTCAGCTGTCTAGGCCCTGGGTTTGTGCTTATGTGTGTGTGTGTGAAGAGACACAGAGAGAGAGAGCACATTACCATTAGTTTTGGTCAGATCTATTGACTGGACCCACAACATGAACAGTCTCTTGCTCTTTTTGAAGCAATTAAAAGCACACGCAGGAAAAAGCGCTCGTCAATATGCTGTGAGTGTGAGCACGGCAGGCTTTCTTTGCCTTTAAATAAGAGAGACGCTCGAATGATCGCAGGCAGTCTTGCTAATCGCTAAAAGTGCACACGCGTGCGCAGACACACACACACACACACAAAAAAAAAAAAACCCAGGTGAACGTAAGGGCAGAGCACACGCACTTCAGACAGCGCCGTCTTTCAGAACCAAATCATTTCCATTCACAATAACAAGAGCCTCTGAAAATTCCCCAGGCTATGATTAGTGCATGCAAGTTTGTGGCGTTTTACAGTGAAGGGTGAAATCAATGCCATCCAGTTACACACACACGCGCACACACGCATTCATTTCACATTCACACACACACACACAGGGTAAAATGGCAGGACGCGTTCTTACGAGACCACAATTTCTGCCAGAAGAAAGAGCAACAAGTCCAATCGCATCCCTCCATCTCTACTGCCCTCCATTTTTCTGAATCAGGCTGATGTAATTACACACGCATCAGGCCGGGCTCTGTCCCTAATTACACAGGAAGCACAAAGGCCACAGTGCTGATGATGGGGGCGTTATAGAGACAGCCATCAGTCAGCCACCGTCACACAAACAACAAGCCAGCAGACGAGTGCACAATGTGTGTGTGTGTGGTTTAGCCTCCACAACATAAATCTCAGTTCATTTGCCAGCATGCTGACTTTAGATTACCGGTTTGCTGTTTTGCACGGGGCTGAGTGACATTTACAGCAGAGAGGAAGTTTCTTACAGAAATGATCCTCCAATTACAGGAGATACACAATGCTGTAAATAGGTAACAGTGTGTGCATACAGGTATGTGTGTGTATTCTTTCCAGTCAATTTAATGTACAAAAAAAAAAAACACATTCAAAAAGCAGGAATTACATGTTAGTGGCCGGTGGTGGGATCAGCCATTAAAAGATTAAGAATATATATACGCCTCTATTAATATAAAGAGCATTTGGTTTGAGAAAGAGCTTCCGGTGAGCTAAGCACTGACGAGCAAACCCTGCTCTTCTTCAGGAGGAGGAATCCGTGTAAATCACATGCGAGTTAAACGGATGCGGTGCGTGCGAGAGCTCCCGACTACACCTGTTTGTCAACACACATCCCGGCGGCTTTGTCTCCTCACGCTCGTGCTAACATGCAAAGACACGCACAACAGAGAACATACTAACATACATCAATCACAAAGAGGGAGGAAAATAGAGAGAGAGAGGGAAAGACATAGTGAAAGAGAACAGGTGGTGCTGGAATCTGGCTTCCAGTGTGTGTCTGCCATGCAAATTATCTTTATACTGGTGAGCTGAGAATTTATGTGCAGGGTTAGCATAGTGTGTGTGTGTGTGTGTGTGTGTGTGTGTGCATGGTGGCTTGCATGCTCTCCAGCCGTGTAATACACCTTATTAACACTTTGTGGGGTTTTTCTTTTTGTGTGTGGGGGAGTATAAGCGAGAGAGCAGGCAGAACGGTCTCTGGGCGTAAGCACAGAAAGAACTATTTTGTCTGTGTCTGTATGTAGGTCAGCAAACAGCGAAGGGCCATCAATTTCTCTGTCCTACTTAGTCACACGCACTCGCTTCTCATTTGAGCGAGCGGTGCTCCCAGATGCTGTTTTCCACAGCCAATACGAACGCCCCTTACTGCTGATCACAACCTACAATGACAGGATGGGAAAGGTAAAATGCCAGTGAGCACTGTTTATCAACGAGTCCGCCTGACTACACTAAAATTGGCCCCAGTATAAGATGTTCTTATGGGTCCATTCGCATGCAGGTCAGTCCTAGAGTGCGACGATCCTTATGTGGTCCATATTAAGTTTCATCGTCACCGAGTCCTCATAAGACGCATCAGGAACTGCTACTATGGCAGAAATGTAGATGTTTTTGTGAAGATGTCTATATTCTCATAGAGAAAGGAACAAAAGTCCAAAATAGAGAGAAAATAGGAAGGTCCCTCTTACATAGCACACCTGAATGTTTAAAGATTTTTAGAATGAAAATCCCTCTAAATTCCCAGTGTGCAGCAGTTTTATGCTTAGAAAGTTAAGGATGATGAACACAAACTGTTCCCTAGGATGGAACTTTTCCATCAATGGATGAGCTAAACTGACTGCCTAAGGACTGGGAGGGAGGAAAGAGCATGCTGTTATACAACCTTAATTCCAAAAAAGTAAATAGAAACAATGCAATGATGTGCAAATCTCATAAACCCATTTTGTATTCACAACAGAGCATTGAAAACATATCAAATATTTCAACAGAAGAAATCTACAATTTTGATGGAAAAATAATTATGAAATTTTGAATTTGATGTCTACAAAATCCTCAAAAAAGGGTTAGGGTTAGGGTAATTAGTTAATGTAGTGGAATGTTAGCATATCAAGTTAGCACCCACCTTCACTCATTTATGTGTAATGCTCATTAATGTGTAATTTATAGAGAAATTAATGCAATATGACTGAAGTGTCTTTCTTTTATATTTTTCGTTGTTAAATAATCTCTCCTTTTTGCAATGAATGTATTAGTTTTATATCATAAGAATGTATGCTGAACAAATTCCTGTGATCAAATCTACTCTCTGAGCCAATTTTATAGGAAATGAATCAGCACCTTTTGTCCAATCAAGAATCAAGAATTCAACATGACAGTGATATAAAGCCTTTTATTACATATTATTATTATGATCTTCAAAAGGCACCTTAAGTAAAGGTGTACATGATAAAATTGTAGGTCTCCTTAATTAACTAAAAGCAATAATATAACAATAAGTTTTCTTTCATTGACAGAAACGATTAAATGGTCAGAGCCCAATGGAGATTTTAAGCTCAATACATTTTTGATGGCTAAAATGGACAATACCAGTGAGGTTGGGCACCTTGGGGAACTCAAGAGAACTTGGCTCAATTTCTAAACTGGAATTGGGAAAGCTCCGTGGCAGATATGCACCTTTTGTGCCGCCCGAGAGCCTTGATACGGATACCATTCTCATCCTGGCTTAATTACCATTTTTCATTTTGAGATGAAATTTGGATTTGGACAGGAGATAATGAATAATAAATGAGCACTGGATAGGAGTGTGGGATGCAGGGATGGCAGGGGAACATGTGGACTCTGGATTATGGCACTAGAATATGTGGTAAAAAAGGGACAGATTGAAAGGCAAAATGAAAACAAGAAGAAAAAAAAAAAACATGATGTGCCAGTAATCCATGTATACAAAGTATACCCGGGAAGAAACATACACCTGCTCCTTCTTATCTGCTGTTTTCCAGAAGCATCTCTTCCCCCTGACCAGATGCTGAACCAGATGCGAACCCAGAGCTGACACACGCGATTATAAAATATAAAGGTGAATGGGCATAAAAAATAAAAAAACCATGTCCACCACTTTTAAAAACCTGGATAAATTACTAGGATACATTTTTTCCTAACCATGTAAAGTGCGTTGTCCTCATCTGTACCCTTATCAGTCAGAAAGTCATTTGTCTCTCCCACACTGCTTGGATGATGTCTGAGCCTGAGCAATGCACATGAATTGAACTAGCAAGTCAAAACTAATTGAGTAAGATTGCAAATAAAAATCCTGATTCTCATTATTTACTTACATAGAAGAGCATAGAGTAGGACAGAGGGATGTCAATCAAGTGTTCGTATTAAAATATCAAACCAGACCCAATTTTACCTGGTTTTTATTTCAGCATTTTATCTATTGCTGATCTTTTTTATCCAATTTTCTGTCCAGCACTGCTGCATATTTGACACACCACAAAATTCGGCATCAAACAAATATTTAAATATGGACGTCTCTGTAACTCTAAACTCTTTTTTGTAAACACTAAGGTAATAAAATATAAACCGTGATAAAATGCTATACAGTATAAAGGCTGGAGAGCAGCACACACGCCGCCTTTCGCAATTAAATGAAATGAGCCTGCTTCCGTTTGGATTTCGGGAACGCTCGTGTAAAAGCTTAGCGAGCGGAAACCCAGAGGAGCGCGACAGCGTGGCGTGAGCGCCGAGGCCCGGCTGGTTAACAGATCGAAACGCGTGCGCCCTGGCCATAAAGAAGCATTAATTCAGCTTAATTAGGTACTCTCCTATTTACGAGTGTGCTGGCAGGCAGTGTTTTAAAAAGCGAGGTACCGGATCGATTCGCTCATAATGAAGAACATTGATGTTGGCACTTTGCGGCCGCTGTGTCCGCGCTTCTAGAAGATGGCGCTTAATGAGCGAGCCAAAACACTTGTAAGCCTGACTGCTTCCTTTATTTTCGCACCGATCATAATGGAAGGCGAGGAATGTTGGTGTACTCAAGGAGCACTCGTAGGAAGCCGCAGCTGGCCGTAACACCACCATTAAAACCTTCCAACCCTGGTGCATTGTGGGGAATAAGAGAGCGGTCTAGGACACGCCAGAGAAATACACAAATGAGTACTGGATGTCCATGTGTGATTACTGTTTATACATAATTAAGAATGAAAAGGCCTCCAACCAGCCTTTAAATTACTCACTCACTCTCTCTCTATTTCTCAAACACACACACACACACAGTCTAAAGCAGGGTCATCGTTGTGCATGTTCAAAGCATCCAGGTTTCATTTTATCCTTTAAGTGCAGCTTAATTGGTTGTGTGATCCCACGTGAGTGTGTTCGGGGCAATGCTGCTACCATCACTCTTCACACACACTTTAATCATGGCACCTGGGCCCCAGCCAACATGAATTAACCACACTGAAAAGCTCTGCGCTGAACTGTGGCTGCTTTATTTACTCTTTTGTTCATTTTGTTGTGTTCATCTCTCTCGCTCTCTTTCTTCCTCTCTCTCTGTCTGTCGTCTCATCATCTGCTCACTAAAGAACCCAAGTGATCGAGTGATGTGAAAGACCAACAGCCATGGTCATGTTCTCAAAGGGTTTCAGTAAGTAAAGATTCATTTTCAACATGAACTAATTTTATAGAATCGGGAGCATCATTATATATGTTTGATTTGGCACATGTTTTTACACTGGCTGCCCTTCCTAACGCAACCCTCCCCATTTATCCGGGCTTGGGACTGACACTTAGGCTTGTGCAGCCTTAATGGCTGGGGTTGGTTCCCTGACCGGAGATTGAACCCGGGCCGCAGCAGTGAGAGCGCCGCATCCTAACAACTAGACCATGATTAGTCGTCAACTGCTGGACCAAAATACTACAGATGACTTAGCCGAAATCCCGTAGAGAGGATAGAAAAAAAAACCCTATCCATAGTTCACCAACTGTCATTTTTAATCATAAACTATTTCTATCAAGTGCTTGAAAATCACATGCTTTTGCGTGAAGGCAGGTCACAAAGCAAAAATGTTTAGTTTTGTTTAATTAGTGAAGTCACAAAATGAATAAAAAAAATAATAAACGTAGTACAGATGGTCCCCGAGTTAGGATGATTCGACTTTTCGATCTTACGATGACGATATCGATACTGAACGAATATTTTTGCGCAGCAGGCAAACGTAACAGTGTATGCTCCGCCCTCCGCCTCGCTATAAACTGCGCTGCCATTCGTGCATATGTTTCCGGCAGCTTCCTTATGGATTAGTGTCATCACTTGCAAGCGCTCAAGCATTCGTAGTGCGCTTAAGTTGCGCACACTCCAACCCTTGTGTACCACCGTGGTCCTCGTCATCCTGAAATTCCCCCACGTTTCTTGGTGGAAACTTGCTTTTTTTTTAAGAGCTTTGTGACTGTATTCGGCTTTGCTTTGTAAATCCCTTTGAATAAAAGCAGTCACCAAATGAATAAAATGCAAATGTTTACGTGAGAGCCAACGGCGGCTTTCTACGGCCGCGCACCCACTCGTCACCATGTAAATGAGTTACACTCGTATTATTGCTTTTCTGAACACTTCATCGCGACAGAGGCAAGGGGAAGAAAAGAAAAATATATATCCCCGAAAGCATGCTATCTCGTCAAAGCCCGAGTGAAAAAGGAGGAAATGCACACTGACTCTGAGACGAAGTAAAGCCTTCCTTTTCTCCCCTCTCTTTCTACGTTTCACTCGTGCGTTTCTACCTCTTTAGAAATGTCTTTTAACTCACTCTTTGCAGTGGAAAGCTCATTTCAATCTCAAAGGCCACATCTGCGGCACCAGAGTGAGACTCCAAATGAGTGGAGCTAATCCTGTACCACGGGGACGCTCCGCGGCTACTCTCCACACGCGGGACGACACAAGGGCTGGAGACGGAACGCTGTGATAGTTCAACTTTAACTGCACCTGAAGCTTTTTTCTCCTCCTTCTTCTCCTCCCGTCACCATTTTCGAAGGTGGCTGAAGTGTGCAGGCTGGAAGATAAAAAAGGGTATTTGGACGCAGCCTGAAAGTGTCCGTCAAACTGAAAGGTGATTTCATTCCTTTGGACAGGGAGCTCCAGGGTGTGGGTTTTGCCTTGGTATTACTGGCAACATAAGGAAAAGTGGACAGATTACAGAGCTCTTTGAAATAAGGGGGTAAATTAGCTTTTAAAAAAATGGCACTACGAACTCAGGGATTCTAAACATTATTACACATCCAGTGTGGTCATGTGTCCCTGGCCTTTCCTGAAGTACTGTATTTCTAATTGCCCTTTTGAGATTCTCTGATCAATAGCACAGCAGACACCACTGTCTGCCCACCCCATTACGGGCCACTCACCTTTGAAGCCATGGAACCAGCGTGGTCTCCACCACCAGGTTTAATTCATCTGAAAGGTTATCCACACACACACACCTCCACCTTTCCTCCGATCCAAATCAGGAGATAAGAGAACAGAAGGCCAGAGTTAGAGCTGGACCACCCCGGTAGCGCTGATAACAAGGGCGAGGTGATTGCTGGGTTAGAGCATTATGGGAGGTGGATGATGGGCCTAAGCCGAGGGTCAGAGGAACGCCTTCCGCTCCTCATGCAATTTTAAGAAAAAGAGCAAGGTTGCAGGGAGAAGAGAGAGATGGAACCGAGCGAAATAGTCAACTTCCTCTGGCTGTACTTTAAGATGGAGTTTTGCCTTCAAGCGTCGGCAGATCGGGAGCTTTAAATGTCAGCGGTGTGAGCGGATCAAACGAGCAGCCGCATTTCTTACTTTCGGCACTACGGTACACTCGCGTCTGATGGGAGCTGGACTGAAAGATAACCGCCGAGCACACACATATACTGTTTCTTTTTTTTTAAACAGCGAGTTACTTTTTTTTTACGGCGAGGGTAGGATGTGCGATTCTAGTGTAGTTCAAAAAAGGACAAATCTCAAACTAGTTGTTTTTAATATAAAGGAACACCTTAAAATTAAAGTGCAATAACAACAAGAACAAAAAATACAGACAATGACTTGAGTCTAATGTGTTATGCACATTTGCAAAAAATCCTGTTATAATGTCATAGCAGGAATGCATGGAAATGTAATTTGCTACTTTACTTTACTTTCTGCTGGTATTTAGTATCAATTTTAAGTTTTTTTTTATCTTACCTTTACTTAGGTATGTTTTGTCTGAAGTACTGTACTTTGCTATATTTTAAATCCTGTGTTACTGAGTAAAAAAAGTACATAAACAATGCAAGGCTAAAAAAAAAAAAAGAATAAAATAAATGTAAAAAATCACACCTCGAAAAAATGCTGCACTAAAAATCACAAAAAAGATGGAGACGAACAAGTCAGACAGTAGCAGTGCAAAGACCCAGCTGAAAACCAAAAAGAAGTTACACTTGAAAAAAGTGAACCGCGGCCATCTTTAAGCGACCACCTCGGCTCCGAGTGCAAGAAAGACGACAGCTTTATTATGCAGTGTAATCTGTATTTGCTAAGAGACCTAGCTGCTTATAAAAACTCCACATCACACCAAACCAAATCCCCCGGATATCAGGTTCAAATTCTGCTTTGCTAGTGTTATGCTAATTCCGCTAATGTATGTTGTTACAAGCTATCAAGTTAGCGTGGTATGCCTCAGTTTTCTACTTGTGCTTGTCAATGTCAAATAGTTGGCCAATCAAATAAAAGAAGAAGAGCTTTGACAGAGAATTCACAGAAAAGCTTTGCATCGGATTGATGGTTTTAATGCTAGCAGAGTACGAGGCTAAGTAGCTAAACTTCAAAATTACAATACAACCATCAGAACCCCAAGAGAACTATACTGGGATGCAAACATTCATTCAGTATGCACTGTAAAAAGACAAACACTAACCAAGCGATTTTCAGCAAATGAAGCCTCAGACGAATTCACGAGTGAATGCTTGTATATTGCGAATGAATTAATGTATGTGGTTTGACGGTTTTCCTCTTTTTTCTGCAGAAATTACAGTAAATTTCCTTGTCTGGAAAATGATTAATTAAAAAGTGGCCGAGTTATTATCCTCGGACTGGAACTAGAACATTGTAAAACATGTGAAAGCGACTCCAGCGTGTTTTTTAGGTTATAAAAGGCAACCTTTCTTTTAAAAAAAAAGTGTTATTTGTAATCATTTTCTTTGTTTTTGAACCATAAACCCCAAAGTGTCTACAATTATTTTATTTTGATTTGTCCTTATCAGGTCTGGTCTCAAATTTAATTTTCTCCGAGATGCCATGGTGCATATCTTATTACATCAGCAACAACTCGATAAGTGACACAGCTGATACAATTCGGAGAATTTTCCACACTGTATGATGCAACACAATGGGAGTCGATATTCTGTTAAAGAAAGCAAGAAGCCACACCTCTGTCAATGAAACTGATCAACAGAAACGCCAACAGGTGCCAGGTCTTCTTCACTAAGACTGACAGGGACAGAGGCTATACCTCCTGCACAGAGATCAAGAATGATCTAGGAATCCCTCTCCCACTATACTACTTGTGATGGAGACTTCACTCCACGTTTTTTTGGATCACTTTAAACTCTTTATCCTCCCTGGAGGAGTGAGAAAGAATAGAAATCTGCTGCTTTGTGGCTCCAAATGAAGCTGTTGGTGAGGAAACAAACACAACCTTAACTTCACACACACACACACACACACACACACACACACACACACACACACACACACGCACACAAGCACACTTCAAGATGGAGAAAGGTAGAGGGAAAAAAAGAGTGTGGTGTTCTTTGAAGTGTTCTACCAATCAGAGAGCCTGGTCGCCATGGACACTGCTCCATCAGGCCCCACAGGTGGTCTCAACATAACCCTTACACCTATGTGTGTGTGTGTTTCTTCCTGGACTCCTGACAAGTCTGCATGGGTGCGAATTTTCGATGTCTAAATGGCCCCAGTCAGGCATGCAGGAACCCACACACACACACACACACACACACACACACACACACACACACACACACACACACACACAACATGCTCTCAAACACACATACACAAAAACACTCAAACACAGTGATACATACACACACACACGTGCACAACACTGCACAAAGACATATTTACGGGAATGCATATAGAAATGTAGACACATAGATAGATAGATAGATAGATAGATAGATAGATAGATAGATAGATAGATAGATAGATAGATAGATAGATAGATAGATAGATAGATAGATAGATAGATAGATAGATAGATAGATAGATAGATAGATAGATAGATAGATAGATAGATAGATAGATAATTTAAAAAGACATTAGAAAAACATCTTATGTAGACAAATGTGGACTCGTATGCTTTAAATCTGAGTGTTCTCATTGCAAGGTTAAAACAGTACAATTATTATTATTTTTGCTCAAATTATGGCAATTTAATAGTTTCTTCTGGTAACAGTGAGTCGGACACTTGAGCACTGAACGTTCCTCTGAGCTCTGAGGGAATTTCTGTATCTGTTATGATGATGGCGGCAATTTTGAGCAAGCGAGGTTAAAAGCAGTTAGAAAGGAAAAAAAAAAAAAAAGAGAGAGTGAGAGAGAATGGCAGGAGACACAGAGTTCCTCTCACTGTACTTTAAGTTGCAACACTGCCTTCAAGCCTCAGCAGAACAGCTGCTTTAAATGTCAGTGATGTGAGCGGATCAAACGGTCAGCCGTGATTCTCACCCTGAATGCTGCAGTGAGACCGCGCTCTGTTCGGGAGAAAGTAAACGGAGAACACATGCTGTGTTTTAACAGAACGTCTGTCAAACTGACAATACTCACTCATCATTGGAAGAAAAGAAATAGTCTTGGTGAACAAAGAAACAAAGAAAAAAAAAAAGTCTGAAAAAACCCTGATATCAGCTTTACATTTCTACAGTCCTATTTAGTTCTTAAATCGGTTTGGACAGGAAGTGAATGTGGCTGCAAATTAGTAAAGAAAGATAGAAAGAAAAGAAGGACAGTAAGTAAGAATGGAGGGTAGACAGACAAACAGACAGACAGATCTTTGTCCATGCACAGTACAGGTAACAGCAAAAAAATGCAGTTTTGCATCTACCAGTAGTGCAAATAGTAGCATTATGCAAACTCACAAGTGCAGATAAATATGTAAAGATATGTACAACAAATAAATATAAAAGCTCTGGCAATATAAAAATGTGCAGGATCTGTTGAGAAAGTGCCGTGATAATATTTTTTGTTAATATAAGATCTATAGGTGATAAAGAAAACTAACAATACGTGCGTAAGGCCCAATATATGTAGGGAAATAGAAATATATAAATGTATATGTGACATGAACTAGGATATGCTGTGAATTATATATAATTGTGTATATATATATATATATATATATATATATATATATATATATATATATATATATATATACATACACATTATCTATCTATCTATCTATCTATCTATCTATCTATCTATCTATCTATCTATCTATCTATCTATCTATGTGTCTACATTTCTGATTGCATTCTCGGAAATATGTTTGTGCAGTGTTGTGCACTTGTGTGTATGTATGCATGTATCACTGTGTGTTTGAGTGTTTTTGTGTGTGTGTGTGTGTGTGTGTGTGTACTGAATTAAATCATGGACATGGACCTTCTGTAATGAATGAGTGAGTGAATAAATGAGTGTTAATTGAACATGTATGATTGAAGTTTCCAGTATGTAAGATCTGTTAGCGTCAGTAAGCGTTCCACCACAGGGACGTCTTCAGAACTGAGGAAGTTTACTCATTCACTTTAAGTTTGCATTTCTAAATTGCTTTAAGAAAGAAAGAAAAAACAGAACCTCGTGAGAAAACGACTGTACATCACTGCAATGATGTATGTAAAGCCTTTTTTTCACAAAAGTTCCTAAACATTACCATGTATTATTGATTGGAAATGTAAACAGTTTCATGATATTTTCTCTATAAGAGGTCATCACGGCGTGATAAAAAAAAATTACTTTCTTGCATAAATAGCCAGAAGAAGTGTAAAGAACGAGCAAGTAAAATGCTAATGACACCACACAAACATGCACACGCGCACACACACACACACACACACACACACACACACACAGACCTCTCCGATCCTGTGAGAAAAACATCGTCGTTCTTAGTCGGCTTTCCAAGAATCGAAGAATCAGGAGGAAATGCAGTTTATTTTGTACAGGACAGCGAACAAGAAGGGACTGCAGTGGTAGATGTCCCATTCATCACCTTTCTTTTAGAAATTGCAGAAGAATTGTAATAGCGAAGCAGAAGGGATGAGGAGTATGTGGAGAGAAACCAATACAAAAAGCAGTGAGTGACACAGAACAGAAAGATGACTAATAGTTGACAGTCTCTGTAAAAGCAGCTCAACTCTATACCAAAAAAAAATTCTTCTAAAATTATTAGTACATCATTGCCCCCTTTTTTTTTCTAAAGGCACTTCTAACAAAATACCAGTCATGTAAATTGTTCGCGATATGTAGATCTCTCACAGGCTATAAAGAAATAAACGTCGGTTCTGAATAATTGTGTTGCTGATGTCACACAACCAGCGTTAGATCACTCCATTACTCCATCACTCCATTCCTGATACACCTGATAACTTCGGCGCTTGCAACGAAGCCGTCTCCTGGACTCGATGCTGCTCGCTTTGCACTTTTCCGAAAGGCACTTCGAAACGACGCCATTACTCTGCGTTTAAAAAGCACACACCCCGACGACTGCGCGCCTCTTTAAAACACTCGCCAGCAGTCGGCCAGACGAGGCTCCGTTGTCACTTTCAGCGTCTAAATTGGTGCTTTTGAGCTTGTGACATTGAGTATCAGGAGCTAATTACAGCAAAGCTGGAAAAAAAAAATCCCTGCCCTCATTCACACTGATATACACTCGTTCCACGTGAATAATTAAGGCTTGCGAGGGTAGCGCACGTAAATTACAGCCCTGTATAATTAGCGGTGTTAAATATCGCAGCGGAGAGGAGCTGAGAGGGACGAGAACGCGATGTGATGTGATGTACTGCTTCCTGGCCCTTCGGCTTCTCCCACACTGACAGTAAAGACACAACGTCCACGAGGCAAACTAAGGAGTGAGGGAGAGACAACATTTGATTCCCTTTATCATCGGTGAGTTTCTTGTTGATCACTGTCCTCTCCTGATACATTTCTATCCAGCTCGCTGTGGTTCCTTCAGTAAAGATTCGAGTAACACGTCTATTACGATTCTGTAAGATCTCAGCGGCGCCTTTGATAAAATTAAATATGCGATTGTACGCTTTTTTTTTCTTCCCCTTTCCAACAGGATTAGCCCTCAGCATATTCTAATAGAATGCAGCACTGTGGAGTTGCAAGCTATGATGCAATTTTATGAAGTGTTCTCCAGGACGCCTTTATTTATTCTTATTTATTTTTTTATGCAATTCATTTATATAGCTACAAGATGGTATAAAAAAAAAATGAACAGACAAAATCGTTTTACTTACTACGAAGCTACACGTCTACCGCCGTTCTTTGTTTGTTCTTCGTGATATTTGCTTTAAATTAAAGATCCATGAACAAACCATATATCACTTTTTGTCATTAACACGTGATCTTTAAAAGTGTCCAAGATTCATTTGATTATACAATTCGGAGCTAGCTGAGATCCAATTAGCTCTGAATTTTAGAATCAAATGAATATTGGACACATTTAGCTGCATTCTGGGTCCAGTGTGAGTCCAGTGATTGCACCACTGCTTTTACCGTGCAGTTATCGTTAAAATGAAATCAAACGTTGCTGGAAAATGGTACCCGAGTCAGCAAGCCCAAATTCGTTTTCCTCCATAACACTATTGTTTCTGCGCTAGCAAGGTCACAAGACTAACGAAATGCAGAGCCAACCAAAAGAACCGTACCATTTGCTAAACACGTGACAAATATGTCAGTAAAACCCTCTTAAATGTGTGTGTTGAGTTCTCCTTCAAAAACAATTGCAACACTATACTTTAAAGTCTGTGGCACACGCTGTATTCCTGCTAGTGGGAAATACATGCTACATGCTAGTGTCAACTAGATGGGATTATTCTCTTATCGTGCTGGCCCAGGGGCTCTATTACAAATTTACAACAAGGTCAAATTGCCTCTGGCAGAATCCTGATATACCCCAGGGTAAGACGAGCGTCTGTTCTCCAGGCCCCCTAAATCTCTTTAGTGATGTTGCGCAGAACTGATTTCTCACATTTTTATCCTTTTTTTTTTGCCTTCATTGTCTAGCCACAGTAAAAACGCGTATTAGTTACGCTCCATCTAGATCATGCAGATCATAAAACAGCATTATTTCCACCACCCTAGCAGAGGGTTTTCGTTCCTCGGGCCCCGAACGCTGATATTTCCTCGCTGTGGAGATCTCGTTGCTACTCTGTTAATAAAGAAAAATAAAAAAATCCCGACACTGCAAAACAGAGCAGAGCAAACTCTACACAATCAAGTCGGGAAGACGCTGGAGAGTAGTTGGAGATGACCTCTGCTCGGGTAAAAGCCCAAATAAAGCGAGCAAAACTTATGAAATATGGCTTTTAACTAGCCGCTTCTTTCCTTCAGTAGACTTTAATGGCGCTTTCTTTTTTTATTTATTAGCTAATATCCTTTTTTTTTATACTTTATTGGTTACACTGAAGCGCTTTGTAAACGGTTTTTAAACACACATTCAATAGATCACATTTATTGTTTGAAAAGGTCTTGAGGTGCATTTATTTAATTTCGAACTCGTGCGAAACTGCGGCACAGCATTTCTGTAGCTCAATAACAGGATTTAATTTGAGATTAAAAGACATTTGTGTAATTTCTAATTCACGTCTGGGGTGTATAATGTACGAAAACCAATCATGTGACCTGCTCACACTGATCAAGGACTCGAAACGTGATTCGAAGCTCAGAGTCGGAGTGTCTCCATGACGCTTGTCTGAAATAAGAGCACAGCATAGGATGATGCAAGAGCTCCAAAGGGACAAGCTAGTGACGATGGCGACACAAACTCCACCTGACAATGAGCGGAAAATATCTCCTTATGCCCTCTCAAACTCACTTTGTAGAATTTGTCTATTCGATTCGTTTTTGTGAGGAAAACTACACATCAGAATGACTGATGCCATATACAGAACCGTGTCATTCTCATTAATCGCAGGTCTGTTGTTGGAGGATCTTCAGCGTTCAATCTGACAAACACATCTGATGAGTGATTGTCTTATAAGACATCATTTAGTTTAAAACCGGATTCGGTTCTCCAAGTTATTTAGTTAAACAGACTTGTCACAATCCCGTGTAATTTCCATCTGAATCCCATCTTATTATTGTAGCACTGAGTTTGTGGATGTTCCAGCGTTCGGAAAGCAGTGTGTCTGAAGCAGCCAGTCATTCAACAGTGGATAACCCGAAAGCAAACAACCGCTAACAGGATTAACGCGTTCGTCTTTCATCGGGTCTTTAACGCTGTCTTCCTTCAGTGACTCTTAAGTGTGTGGAAAAATAAAGTCAATCGTCGTTGGCGCACTGCCACAGGTAGAAGGTACAAATCTGCTGGATGGAGAGACGCAGTCTCAGTTCAGGCCAGAGAATCCTTCTACCTCATATCACACATTATTGCGCTGCGATCTATAGGAACTTTTAGGCCGGGGATGGCGTTTTTAGTCAGCAAAAACGTAGCTTTCGGAAAAATCTCTCGGATCAATTTGAAAACGGCATATTTTTTGTCATTGCCGCGCCGTTTCGATAAACAGGAAAAGTAAATAAATGGCAGACGTGAATGACACCAATTATTTAATTTTGGGAAATGATTTCAAACGAATTATATCTACACTCATTAACATCTGGTGCAATTTGCAATTGCCAGTCCACCTACTGGTATATTTTGGAAAACAGGAGAACTTGGAAGACATCTACATGGATACATAAAGAATATACAAAACTCCACACAGACCCAGCGTTTGTAGACGATATCGGCGGTTTTTAAATTCATCCGGATTAGTGTACACGTGGTCTTAAATGACTTTATTAGTGCCTGTCATCCTCTGAGATCATCAAGCCACCATGTTCATTAGATGGCATACGAAACCTAGATACAGGTTAATTTGCAATTACCTCATAGAAGAGAGCTGACCGTTGCCTCTGTGTGTTTTTGGGCACAATCATGTCTTTGGTGCTCGGTATAAAAGTCAATTTATATCAGTGTTGCTTTATGAGCATCTGGTCTTTAACAAGCACACACACACACACACACACACACACACACACACACACACACACACACACACACACACACACCATGTCTGATCTCCCCATCAGGCGTATAAAGCTCCAGTGTGAGCAGAAATTCTGCCTCAAATGAGCTGCAGGCTCTCTGATAGAGCGGCCCTAATACATACGCTGATATAAATTGTGATTTATAGATGAGCGTGATAGTAAATCGACGCTAAGGTATTTCATAAAACCGTGTGTATTGGTTTCTTGTGTAAATTGTGAGCCTGTCACCCGTCCGGCGAACAAAACGAACAGCTGAAGTCTTAAATCACATTAAGGTGGCATTTTAGGAATCCAAGTACAAAATGCCTTCACAGAACTTTCCATTTGTTTTCTCCCACGCTTCTGCCTGTTGTTGATTCCTTAGATATTTCTACTCGGGTAAAAATGTGGTCTCTGTGCCGTTAGTCTGTGCGAGAGCTAAGCAGCGTAGCATTAGCGCAGTCTGGCTCGTTTCCCTGTATGGAAACAGGGGCTTGTGGGAGGCAGCTGACAGTCAGAGCCTCTATATTCTCCCTGATTGAAAGTGACAGAGTGAAAGAAGCTCCGCTCGGAAACAATGAAGACAATTTCGCAAGTACTGAAAGCATGATTACCAAGTGAGAGAGAGAGAGAGAGAGAGAGAGAGAGAGAGAGAGAGAGAGAGAGAGAGAGAGAGAGACAGAGGTAGACACACAGAGAGAAAAGAAGTCCTCTATTAGTGCAGATACCCAGACAGCTGGATTATAATCTTTACACCCCTTTTCTCTCTTTCTCTCTCTTTTATACATCACAACTCGTCACCGTCTGATATTTCATTTTCAAACACTGGCAATTACCTGACATTTTAACACTGTTTTACAAAATTATCAAAAAGTAAAGTTACAATGTGTTCCAACATATTGTAACGTACTCAGTTAGTCTTTCAGACAATATGAAAATATACACACACACACACACACACACACACACACACACACACACATTTTTGTATAAAATTTAGCGGTGTGATGCATCGGACACAAGTTGCCATTTTTATTACGTTTTTCACATATTTGCATGTGTAAAAATAATTTATGTATGATTATTATTAGATGCGCTAAACGACTCTTATTTAGACAATAATAACTGTATGTCGAGTTATTTTTAGATAACAGTAAATCTATACCGCTATACAAGCTGCACATTGACTTCGCTAAAGCATATCCAAATTTAATTTCTATATTATTGATGTATATATTTATAAGCAAAAGTTCACTGTGTACCTGGTCACAGTGAACTGTAGTAAAATAGATCTGCAAGAGAATTTACTAAAGTTGACCTTTTTAAATCAAATCCACACGGCAAGACTTTAAACTAGTCGTCAAAACAGTGGACACCGAACATGGTTTGACTGACGCGCTACATTTACCGAAGAGTTCTGTAGAACTTTCATTTTTGCTGAATAATCAACAACAAAAAATACAGTTTTGCAGTATATTCTACACTTGACAGAATTTCATTTGGGCTGAGGCGGATGCCTGGTGCTCTTTCTAACTCTTGTATAACTACAGCCTTGTAAAATTGCCACCTACCACACTAAAAATACTTCTTTCATTCATCTTCAGTGTAAGAGTCACTATGGCGGTGGATCCAGAGCCTTTCCTGGAACCACTGGGCATGAAAGCGGAAGACACCCACCCTCGATTTGATGGCAGGCTATTGCAGGACACCACACACATATATATTTACACTCATTAACATCTGGTGCAATT
Source organism: Silurus meridionalis (assembly GCF_014805685.1). Lineage (NCBI taxonomy): Eukaryota > Metazoa > Chordata > Actinopteri > Siluriformes > Siluridae > Silurus > Silurus meridionalis. The sequence goes on along the minus strand of NC_060894.1, from coordinate 7,614,552 downwards.
TGCAATTGCCAGTCCACCTACTGGTATGTTTTGGAAAACAGGAGGAAACAGGAGAACTTGGAAGACACCTACATGGATACATAAAGAATATACAAGACTCCACACAGACCGTAATTTCGACACACTTCCTGCAGCTGGAAGGCAACAGCACTTTTCACTAACGACATAGTGCACAAATAAAGATTTCCGGGAGCAGGAGTAATAAAGCCACCCATCCTGTGCACAGAGGGCAGCTAAGATAACCACTGAGGTGCTCGAAGCATTCTGGTGAGAGTGGTTGTGTCCTGAGGGGGCAGTTGTGGGCAGTTCATCTTGCCAGCTCTTATTCACACAGCCAGATCAACTCCACTGTGATGAGCTCTACAGCACATATAAAGCACTTTCAATGGAACCTGTTTATGAAGTGTGTCCAGGGAAATGTACTTTATCATTCTTTCACACACTCACTAACACACTCACTCACTTACACAAACCCGCATGTACTCACTCACTCAAACACACATACTCACTCACTCATACACTCACTTATTCACTCACACAAACCCACACGTACTCACTCACTCACTCACTCACTTACTCACTCAAACACACGTACACACTCACTCACACACGTACACACTCACTTACTCACTCACTCACTCCTCACTCACTCACTCACACAAACATATACACACTCACTCACATACATATTCGTACATTCATATACTCTATGTCTATGTGACAAATTAAATTCGAAATTTGAATTTGATTCACTCACTTACTCACATTCACTCACTCACTCACTCACTCACTCACTCACTCACATACATTCATACATACACACACACACTCAATAACACACACACATTCATTTACTCACACACATCTGACTGATATGCACCCTATGGAAATAATTTCTGGCAACACTCTATCTGCCAATTAAACAACCTGCATTTTCATGTGTGTGTGTGTGTGTGTGTGTGTGTGTGTGTGTGTGTGTTGTTTGTTTAGAGGGTGTACAAACTACTCATTAATCAATTGAATTGGGGGGGAGGTCAAAAAGAGTACCGCTACACATGTTGAACTTTTCACACAAAGTGAGAATATGTGTGCATGTGTGTGTGTGAGCTGAAGCTCGTTTTTATTTTTTCATTGTACGCTCAGCCCTCCATGTCAACCGCACAAAGAGCTGGTCTCGAGTCGGCCCACCTCCTCCAGTGGACATAAATATATTCCACAGTCCTTTGTGCTATGTATGTGTGTGTGTGTGTGTGTGTATGTGTGTACATAAGTATGTATGTGTGTGTGTGTGTGTGTGTGTGTGTGTGTGTGTGTGTGTGTGTGTGTGTGTGTGTGTGTGTCTGTGTGGACAGTGCAGGGGCCTCGGGCCTACTCCGATAAGGCCTACGGCTGACATTGTCCTCTAGAGATAAAAAGCACTGAAATGAAATCTGAAGGCTGAAAGAAGCCATTTTCTCCTCTCACCTCCCCCTGGAGCTTATCCGTCATAGAGAAAGGGCTGAAATGGCATTGCTGGAGAAAGCGAGCGGAAGGAAAAAATAAAAAGATCCAGCTCAGGTACATGTCCAGTTTCCCTCAACTATCTTCTCCCTCCTCAAAACAAGTAGAGAAAGTGAAAGCTGGAGATGGGCAGTGTAGAAGAACTTGAAGAACACCACTTTCACTGGATTACAGAGTCGATGTCCTAGTCAGCTGTCAATATAAGATCATGCTTGCTTATCAGGGACGGTAAGATTCAACGATTCGCATCGGTGCAACGGCATAAAAGTTAACGATGTGATGCATCGATTTTAAAAACTGTGTACCGGATACGGTTTGGCATTTGTATCACAATCATTTGTAACATATTTGCAACAGTAAACAAAGATTTATTCATATATAATTGAGTGGATGCTCTATACTTTTATTATTTAGAAAGTGACCAATAATTCATGACCAGTATTCTGTACTAGGGCTGAAACGATTCCTCGAGCAACTTGAGTAATTCAAATACAAAAGATCATTGTTTAACTTAGTCCATTTACCGTGTTTTTCAGACTATAAGCCGCTACTTTTTTCCTACGCTTTGAACCCCGCGGCTTAAACAACGAAGCGGCTAATTTATAAATCTTTTCTGGGTTTTTCCCGGTTTCACAAACTTCAAGCTAAAAAACACACCTGCGGCTTATAGACAGGTGCTGAACAGGTGAAAAATATTTGTAAAATTCAGTGGGTGCGGCTTATATATGAGTGCGCTTTATAGCCCGGAAATTACGGTAACTACACATGGACAGAGATAGGAAGTAAAAAAGTGTACAAATACTTTGTTACTCTACTAAAGTATATTATTTCTGGTGTCAGTACTTTACTTCACTATTTGTTTCTCCAACTTTTTACTTTCACTCATTACATTTTTTCACAAATATCTCTACTTCTACATTTTCAAAACAGTCTTGTTACTTTGGTTTTAATCTATTTGGTGACACAATCGATGTTATTTCTTCTCACCGCGTGCCGTTTTCAGCCCATCAAGCTTGTCATTGCGCGGCTTTTTCGACAAACCAATGGTCTTTCATTTCATGGCTCTTACACACCACAGAAGTAGGCTAGTTTACAAAGCTACAAGGCAGAAGGCAGTAAGAAGTCTGGGGTTAACATGGATGAGACAGAGGGAGTCAGTGATGTAAACATGACTGAGAACAGACACATTCCTGATCACCTGATCATCATCATCTTTTCTCTACTTGTGTTCTATATGGTAAATGTTTAGCCTGGATACATTCATTAGATAACAAAATTTGAAATTTTATATAGAATGTTGTACTTTTGTATGAATATATTAATATGATGTGAAGCTCAGCTACCAGTGTGACACTAAAACAGGTAGTAGTAATGGCTACTTGTAATTAAGTACATGTCAGAGCTCAAATGTCTTTAGAGCTCAGTCAGAACTTTAACTTTTTCAGAGACTTTTAAATCATAAATATCTGAACTCCTACTTGAGGGAAGTATGTGTGTACATTTGCCACATCTGCACACGGAGCATTAGGTTTCCCTGCGGACCATTATTACTGACGCACCACCTGGATCGCTCTGGACAGGTAAAAACAGAAAACGCTGTATAAAGAAAAAAGGATGAATGAGGGGTAAAAAAGCGAGCGAGAAAAAAATTCAGGCCAAAAAAAAGTTTTTTAAGTTTGGGATCATTTCAAATTTAACAAAGAAAACACCGTACAGTGCGTTTTCCTTTTTTATCTTTTTTTTTCGAAGGGTAATTTAAAATATATTTTTATATTTTTATTTTTGAATCAAATCGAAATTGGATCGCACTGCATCATAATATTATTTAAAGAAAGTGGTAAAAAGGAAGGAAAAACAAATAAAGGAATAAAGAAAACTAGCAAAAATATTTTTAGGATTGAATTGAGGGAACAACAGAAGTTGGAAAAAAATGGAAATTACGGAACACTGAGATCAAAAAGAAAAGTCTGGAAATAATACAAATTGGGAAACAATGAATAATTGTGATTGTGAATAATTATAATTGAAATTAATAAAAGTGACTGAAGGAGAACAATATGAACTGGGAAAACACGAGGGAATTCAAATAAACTGGGAATGATGGAAATAGATAAGAAATACGAATTGGGGTGCGACTGTATATGTCCACAGGAATTTGGAAATGGATACTTTTTGGATAGGACAAAAATGAATATATGAGATCAACTGAAATTGGGTAATGATAAAAACTTAAGAACAAGTTCTGAGAGAAGATAAGACCGGCGGAACGGCGAGAAATAAAGAATACATGGAATGTGGGGAAATTTGATAGTACTGGAATATTGGGAATGTTCAGTGCTGAGCTCGGGTGAAATCAGATAGAAACCGGATCCTCCTCTGATCCCTGTTCTCCAAAAGTGCTGTGATCATGTGATCAACTTGGATGCTCCTCCAAAGTCTTTTATCTCCTGAGAAGGACAATCATTCACCTTTCCTCCCTTTACTTTCTCAACATTCTGTGGCCATCATTCGCTTCCCTTCACTAGGGCTCTCTCTCATCTCCCTCTCTTTCCCTCTCTTCATCCCCAAACCCCCACCCTAACCCCCTGTGACACCTGGGAGGTGAGTTCTCATTAACCTGCTGCTCTGGCACTCGATGGAACAGCGTTTAAAGGAAAAACACATTAACGCAATGTCACACCTTTGTTCCATTCACTCAAGCTGCTGCCGATGAGGTGCAGCCTCCCATCCACACAATCACATGCACTCACACTCACACACACTCTCACACACACTCTCTCTCTCTCTCTCTCACACACACACACACACACACACAAGCCACTAAATTGAGCAGTGCAGTTATGGGGGGAAAAGAAGGGTGGAAGTAAAACATTTTCCAGCTGCGATTTTGAAGCCCACCCATTTATCCACTTAGACACAGCGGTGCGAGGTCTTCCTCAAGCCAGTGCACTTGCACACTGGTGTGACATCACAACACCGCTCTCTTTGATGGTCGACACAGAGCAGGACATCAAACAAGACCGAATACGACATCAAAGAGCAACTGATTTAGCAATGACTGAGATGAATATCCAGCAGGAGAGAAAACAGAAAAAGAAAAGGGGCCGCCGGTTGCCATGGTGATGTAAATGCTTTTCTGAATATCCAATCCACAGACTGCTTGCGAATTACATCTATTAGCAATTAGGGCTTCATGATATGGAAATTTTTTTTTATATATAATTGATAGATTGATAATGTGTTTGTGATTGCTAATATCGTGTACTTTTCATCGCTCGGATCATCTTCATCATGTCTCGCTGAAACCTGACCGCACACTCAAATTCGACATGCCGAGTGCGTGGTCAGATATAAGGGTTGTAGAACAAAGGCTAGAATGAGTTCATACTGTTCGTTCTCACATCCGGCCAAAACAGGAGTGATTTTATTAGATGATGTCACGTCTATTTGAGATGGACGAGTCTGAGGAACATCAGAGGCAGAATTTCCAAACCATTCAGATTCAGATGGTCCAAGAGTTACAACGGTTCAACTTTTCAGATTAGATTATACGAGATTAGATTCAACTTTATTGTCATTGCACTAGTTACCGTACAAAGCAACTAAATGCAGATCTAATGATGACGAGAGAGCACGGCCGGTTCTAGACATCAGGAGACCCTAGGCAAAATGTATATTTATATTATATATTTACATTCCATCCACCTTTCAGTGTGAATAAAAAGCACTTAAAACAAATATAATCTCGAACTTTTTTATTTATACAAAACCTGTTATCAGTACTTTAACATATTTACATAAATTAACTACAACAACTATGCAAAAGTCACCTGAAACCAATCTTCTTCTTCTTCTTCTTCTTCTTCTTCTTCTTCTTCTTCTTCCTCTTCTTCTTCTTATAATTATTTCTTGCCCATGGCCACTTGTTCAAAACTAGTAATGTCATTAGCTAGGCTACACTGTTTGTTTTGATAATATTTTTCTTATTACTATAAAATGTTAACTTATATATATAATATAATATAATATAATATAATATATATATATATATATATATATATATATATATATATATATATATATATATATATATATATATATATATATATATTTTTTTTTTTTATTGTAAATTACTTATACAGACACACTGATTAAATCACCCAGTAACAGTAACACACTCACCCACTATTTGGGATAATGAACATTTTTGCAGACTCTGTACAGTAAAATGGAGGGTAAAGTTATATTTTTCTACCTGGATTATGGACAATCAAGTCATCAAATGACCACTGCAGACCGGGAACATCCCACAAGAGCTGCAGTTTTGGAGATGCTCTGACCCAGTTGTCTAGTCATCACATTTTGGCCCTTACCAAACTCATTCAAAACCTTATGCTTCCCCATTTTTCCTGCTTCTAACACATCAACTTTAAGGACAAAATGTTCACTTGCTGCTTAATATAACCCACCCACTAACAGGTGCCATGATAATGTTATTCACCCGCTGGTCAAAATGTTATAATGTCTTAATGTTATGCCTAAATGGTGTATGACTGTAAATTGCTCTGTTTCGCTGAATAAAGTCCCTATACTGATCACCATAATGACTCCTGAGTAGGCTCGACCATGTCTAGACTAACAATATTTTCAAGTTACGGTTAAGTCTGGGACTAACTGTACTCCTACATCAGCGCACACTGTTCATACTGTATTTCTACATGTGAAAAAATGTTCCACTTTAGATAGTGCTGACTCGTGGGTTTAAATCCGAACACAGATATTTCAAGCACGATTCAAACCCAGGTAACTGTATATATATATATATATATATATATATATATATATATATATATATATATATATATATACACACACACACACACACACACACACACACACATACACAAATCTAAATGTCATGATGTATCATTTGTGTAGTGATATTTTTTTTTTGCCATTTGCTCACACTAAAAGTAATCATAGCGTAGGAGGCATGGATCACCAGAAAAACAACTACATCCTCTGCCTTTTACTTTCAAATAAAAAGACAAAATGATACGGAGATTCAGCAATAATTTTTTGTGGATTTACTACAGTCAGAAGTGTTATAGGCATAGGATTGTGTCTGTGTGTGTTTGAGAGAACGAAAGAGGAAAAGAGAGAGAGAGAGAGAGAGAGAGAGAGAGAGAGAGAGAGAGAGAGAGAAAGAGAGAGAAAGATTGATCCATCATCTTGTCACACCAGTGTACCGCTGCGCCCCTAACAGACACGTTTCCATCAATAACATGAGCAGATTCCACCTCCTAGCATATGAAGGAGTGTATACACGCTGTGCATAGTAAGAACTTTCGGCTATCTCTCAGCCGGGATGGGTTAATAAGCTGGAGAAGTGGCCGAGAAGAGTGACAAGTTGAAAATAAAACACAGCCTATTAATTCCCCCTCCTCTATTCCCCCCCTCCCTCCACCCACAGGACGCTGGAGCAGCAACGGAAAAGAAAACTTGACAAATTGGAAGACAGACGCGTTTTCCCCCTGCACTTCACTTGCAGACAATCCTGGAGCAATTACACCCACAAACACTCAGACGTAGGGGGCATACACACACACACACACACACACACACACACACACACACACAGTTTATTCAAGTGTGAAACCATAGAGGCCCACAAGAGACGAGCCATACAAGTAAGAGCACATGGAAAGTGTAAGGATCGCTCCCACAGCCAAGCGGGGGCATAAACAAACAAATCCAGAGGCCAGAAAAAAATAAAAATAAGGATGGCTCTAATTACAGCTAAAAGTCACGAGGAAGCCCGAGAGTGGGCGCGCGCGCCGGCACGTGCTGTTGCCGGAGAAACAGTCATCATTAAGCAATTTGTTCTCTTTTATTACCGCCATTGTAATTAGAAATAATTGAATTGCGGAGCGAGGCGTTCGCCGACGCGCGCTGTCCGTATCCGAGACACTATCATTCTCCTCTTATCAACGAGAGCCACAATCATATCTGTGCCATTAGCATTTTGATTGAACACAACGGGAACACAAAGAGCGCAGAGTACAACGTGCACGCGGACGCGCGGGATCGCTTTCGCAGGAAGACAGACGGAGGAAAGGTGGAGAGAGCGAATCCAGAGGGAGAGGTGAGGTGAGGCTCGGTCTGGGTCGGAAGACGAGGAACAAAAGTGTGTGTAGAGAACAAAAAGTGGCGAGGTGGCATTTGAGAGCTGTTAATGTGAGAAGCATGAAGCGATGGGGTAGTTTGATTGATGGAGGGGAGAAGCGAAGGATCATAGAGAGCGCTCTTTCGAGACCGGAATAAGAGAAAAGGAATCGTTTGGACACCCAGAGAAGAAAAGAGCATTGGAGTCTCCTGAGGGGGTGGAGGAGAAAAAGGATCAGAGAAGGCAAATAAAGGGACATGTGGGAAGATGAAGGGTTGACTGACTAAAGGGACATCACTTCTTTCCAGCACCATCTGATGAAGGAAATATAATTTTGATTTAATTGCATTTGCTTTTGTAGAGAAGAAATGTGTACATGATGGCACATATGAAGTAGAAGGCAGACAAGTAGACATTTTTGTTTCCCTACAATTTTTGTGTGTGATCATTTCTTTAATAGCTGTGCTCAGGGTAGATCATAAACACATACCCCAGATGATTAAAACTAAAACTTCACATTTATGTGCAAAAAATACAATAGCAATTAATGGCACATAAACGATTGTCCTGAGTACAATAACTGTTAAAAAGGAGTATATAGATAAAGAGTATATATTTTTATAAAATGAAAAATTATAATATTTTGTTGAATAGGAGTTAAGAATTCATCTACACAAAAAAAGAACCATCACCTGGCATAAAACTGCAAACTTTATCTGGTTTAAAAAGGAAGCTTATCATTTAGCTAGCCAAAAGTATCCACTCCTTCTGCTAAACCCTCCTGCATGGCACTCCATTCATGTGTATCATTCACTGGTTAAGTACAGAAATATCCTTAGTGATAGTTAGAATTATTTTAAGTGCATGGTTTGAACTGTATCCGGTGACAGAGGGTGTAATACAGGTACAGGCTAAAACACTGGTTTGCATAGCTGCATAGCTTTTCCCCCCATTCCAACTCGCCCTCACTGACTGAAGGAACATTTAATTTCAGCGGAAAGAGACACTTGAGTACACCGTATCAAATATGGTTTCTCTCCTCTCCTAACATTTAACCGAATATCCATTCGTTAGCTATTACAAATATCTGAGTATTACTATAAAATCTATAAAAAGTGGAAACTGACTAAAGTAAAAAACTAGCAACAACACGCTGAAAAACACAAACAACTCAATAAGACATCACACCGGAAAACAGATTAAAATAATAAATAAGAGGCTCAAATCATGACATTCAGTAGATTAGTGTGAATTTAACAACAACAACAACAAAAGAAAAGTATATAAAATCCAGTCAACAGATTTTCATGGAAGTTACTTTTTGCGTTCTTTGTGCTAGCATGAACGCTAGAATAACTTCTAGCTACAAAAAACTAAATGTCTTCAAGGCTTTCAAAGCACATAAAGACATTAATGTTGGAATAAATCTGCCCTGGAACTTGTTTGTTTGAGATGAATGTTCACAGTTTTGGTGGCGTAGCAGAATCCGTGGTAATATTTTCAGCTCATATATACACACACAGCTACGCCCCTACATACAACTGCCCAGGAGTATTAAACAAAGGGGTAGTACACTGTAATTTGTTAATAATTCAACAATTCACAGTACATAATTTAGCAACACAGAGCAATTTATAGTACGTTTTGTATGAACTATACAGTATATATATGTGGTAAAGGGTGCATGGTTCACGAGTAATATATCTGCACAGTTTTGTCATATCGCTATCGTCATCGTAAGTCCACCATCGTAACTCGGGGACCACCTGTATATGAATATATCTGGAAAATATTAAAGAAATATAAGTGTCAAACACTGATATATGTGTTGAATTGAAGAGTTAATGTCTGTGCAGATACTTAAAAGCCTCTACTTTTCTTACTTTTTCTCTCTCACACATTCACATCCACATCCACACACAAACACACACTCACTCAGCCGCCACTTATCAAAGCGGCTGTGTGATCTGCAGAGAGCTCGACTGAACGCAAGCGCTCTCCTCACCAACACGCACTAGTGTATTTCTCAGGTGTGCGAGATCAGACGGAACTGCACAAACACACACGTTCAACTGCCGAACACAGCGGGGAGGATCGAGAACTAAACAAATCGGTTAGATCCGTCGACAGTACGTATTCGCTTTAGGATGACAGCTTAAGCAGAGTCTACACTCATGTAGAAAGTCATACTGCTCTATCAGAACGAGCACAGAGGGCCATTTTGTCGACATTGTCTCGCGTTCCTGTTTTGTCTTCTACCGATAAAAAGACAATTTTGAAAGAGCGCCTTCGAATCCGAGAGATACGCTACCCTGTGTTGTCGGGTTTGTTCGTATAGATGTGGTGGCTTTCCATATCATGCCACAGAACAAGAACATGTTTGATTTATAGCGTTTGATAAATTTAGAGTATAGAGTTTTATGTTGAGACAATTACATTTATTAATGAAATATAATGATTAATTATAAAATGAAGTAAAATGTTAATACAGTATAGTACTGTATACATTTTTGGGCGGCGCCAACCACCACGATAAATAGGATTACTGTGTATATACAGTACAGACCAAAAGTTTATATATTATATATAGTACAGACCAAAAGTTTATATATATATATATACAGTACAGACCAAAAGTTTATATATATTATATATACAGTACAGACCAAAAGTTTATATATATTATATATACAGTACAGACCAAAAGTTTGGACACACCTGCTCATTCAAGAGTTTTCTTTATTTTCATGACTATAAAATTGTAGATTCACACTGAAGGCATCAAAACTATTAATTAACACATGTGGAATTATATACATAACAAAAAGTGAACTGAAAATATGTCATATTGTGGGTTCTTCAAAGTAGGCATCAAGAGAATGCCAAGAGTGTGCAAAGCAGTAATCTAAGCAAAAGGTAGCTACTTTAAAGAACCTACAATATGACATATTTTCAGTTGTTTCACACTTTTTTGTTATGTATATAATTCCACATGTGTTAATTCATAGTTTTGATGCCTTCAGTGTGACTCTACAATTTTCATAGTCATGAAAATAAAGAAAAATCTTTGAATGAGAAGGTGTGTCCAAACTTTTGGTCTGTACTGTATATATATATATATACAGTACAGACCAAAAGTTTATATATATTATATATAGTACAGACCAAAAGTTTATATATATTATATACAGTACAGACCAAAAGTTTATATATATATATATATATATATATATATACAGTACAGACCAAAAGTTTGGACACACCTGCTCATTCAAGAGTTTTCTTTATTTTCATGACTATAAAATTGTAGATTCACACTGAAGGCATCAAAACTATTAATTAACACATGTGGAATTATATACATAACAAAAAGTGAACTGAAAATATGTCATATTGTGGGTTCTTCAAAGTAGGCATCAAGAGAATGCCAAGAGTGTGCAAAGCAGTAATCTAAGCAAAAGGTAGCTACTTTAAAGAACCTACAATATGACATATTTTCAGTTGTTTCACACTTTTTGTTATGTATATAATTCACATGTGTTAATTCATAGTTTTGATGCCTTCAGTGTGACTCTACAATTTTCATAGTCATGAAAATAAAGAAAAATCTTTGAATGAGAAGGTGTGTCCAAACTTTTGGTCTGTACTGTATATATATATATATACAGTACAGACCAAAAGTTTGGACACACCTGCTCATTCAAAGAGTTTTCTTTATTTTCATGACTATAAAATTGTAGATTCACACTGAAGGCATCAAAACTATTAATTAACACATGTGGAATTATATACATAACAAAAAAGTGAACTGAAAATATGTCATATTGTAGGTTCTTCAAAGTAGGCATCAAGAGAATGCCAAGAGTGTGCAAAGCAGTAATCTAAGCAAAAGGTAGCTACTTTAAAGAACCTACAATATGACATATTTTCAGTTGTTTCACACTTTTTGTTATGTATATAATTCACATGTGTTAATTCATAGTTTTGATGCCTTCAGTGTGACTCTACAATTTTCATAGTCATGAAAATAAAGAAAAATCTTTGAATGAGAAGGTGTGTCCAAACTTTTGGTCTGTACTGTATATATATATATAGAGTACAGACCAAAAGTTTGGACACACCTGCTCATTCAAGAGTTTTCTTTATTTTCATGACTATAAAATTGTAGATTCACACTGAAGGCATCAAAACTATTAATTAACACATGTGGAATTATATACATAACAAAAAGTGAACTGAAAATATGTCATATTGTGGGTTCTTCAAAGTAGGCATCAAGAGAATGCCAAGAGTGTGCAAAGCAGTAATCTAAGCAAAAGGTAGCTACTTTAAAGAACCTACAATATGACATATTTTCAGTTGTTTCACACTTTTTGTTATGTATATAATTCCACATGTGTTAATTCATAGTTTTGATGCCTTCAGTGTGACTCTACAATTTTCATAGTCATGAAAATAAAGAAAAATCTTTGAATGAGAAGGTGTGTCCAAACTTTTGGTCTGTACTGTATATATATATATACAGTACAGACCAAAAGTTTATATATTATATATAGAGTACAGACCAAAAGTTTATATATTATATATAGAGTACAGACCAAAAGTTTGGACACACCTGCTCATTCAAAGAGTTTTCTTTATTTTCATGACTATAAAATTGTAGATTCACACTGAAGGCATCAAAACTATTAATTAACACATGTGGAATTATATACATAACAAAAAAGTGAACTGAAAATATGTCATATTGTAGGTTCTTCAAAGTAGGCATCAAGAGAATGGCAAGAGTGTGCAAAGCAGTAATCTAAGCAAAAGGTAGCTACTTTAAAGAACCTACAATATGACATATTTTCAGTTGTTTCACACTTTTTTGTTATGTATATAATTCCACATGTGTTAATTCATAGTTTTGATGCCTTCAGTGTGACTCTACAATTTTCATAGTCATGAAAATAAAGAAAAATCTTTGAATGAGAAGGTGTGTCCAAACTTTTGGTCTGTACTGTATATATATATATATATATATATATATATATATATATATATATATATATATATATATATATATATATATTGGAATGACTGTAAAATCTATGAATATTGACGACATATGTTAGCATGTGGTACATCTTGTAAGAATATGTATGTATATGTATGTATATACTTTTCTATACCTCCTTATTACAATTTTTTTCTTATTTCCCCTTCCTTTTACTGTTTAATATTGTTTAATGTGTGCTGTAGTTTGCCTGTAGCCTCGTTTAAGCATTTCATTCTACAAACTGTCACTGACATCTGTACATATGAAAAATAAACTTGAAACTTGAAGTAAATCAAGCCCAAAATTAGAAGGAAATGGAGCAAAAATCCAAAATATGCACCAGGATTTTTTTCCCCCTAGCAAATACATTGAGTATACAGTCGTAATGTGAATTATGGAAGAATTTGTCTAAATGATTAAATATCTAGGCTGAAAAACAGTTCCTGGCCGTCTGATAATGTAATGGTTCACCAGTTACACCAGTAGGAATGTGTGATGGTTCAGCGGTTCCTCAAAAAACAAGATATTTCCAGAAAAATAGGTTTTGAATTTGAGCAGAGATTTTTTTCTAAAACCACTTTCAACATTAGGATAATTTTAACAGGTAAAAAGTTGCTGAACATGATGCCTGTCCTACCATTTAGGAAACTCTGAGAACAATCGCTTCTGCATCAATTTCTGCAGCCATATTAAGATTAATTGAACTCTTTCATATGAACAGCCGATTAGGGAAAGGAGGCGAAAGGGAAGAGGAAATTTTTCGAAAAAAGTGATGGAAATCAAGACATTGCATGAGGTGAAGGAACACACAAATCTGAGAGAACACAAGCTTTAACCTTGGTTTGCATTTTACAGGCAAAATATACACATACGCAACAATGGAAATAGTGCACGGTCAGAGAGCCACGATGGGGACAATTAATGCTGCGATGATAGCGTCATGATGGTGGGTGGGGGAGTTTGAGAGTCACTGGCAACCAGAGAGAGAGCACGAGAGAGAGAGGTAGAGCGGAAGAAAAGTGGGATCAGAGGAAGACAGACAGACAGGAGGATGATGGAGGGAAATGAGAGGAGGTAATGTGTCTGTCTCACAAACATCCACACATTAGCTTGCTCTCTATCCTGTGTCCTCCTCTCCGAGTAACTAATGAGCCGGCAACCTGGCCTCCCATTTCACACTGCACACGCAAGCCACAAATACTATATCCACATAAGCAGATCTGATTTAAAGCCACACTGTTTTGGGGCAGATTTCTGGAGCTGTGAGGTGGTGATGAGAAGAGCCATTTCTGAATATTACAAATGCATCATTTTATTTTTAGCCACGAATATTATAAAAAAAAAAAATAAATACTTGCAAACAAAGCATCCTGCACTCTTTCTTTCTCTCACCCATAGTAGCACAGCAACAAGGGGATTTTTAATCTAAAAAACATGACTTAACAAGTTGTTAAAATAAATAAAAACAAATGAATAAAAATTATATTTAAGCAAAATATCTCCTTTTTTTTTTTTTGTAAAAAAAAAAAAAAAGTCTGACCCCTACCGCGGAAAAGCCAGAGAAGTGTACAGGCCTGTCTCAGCTGTCAGAGAGAGACACACACACACACAACGAGAGAACAGGGGGTGGGAATGGAGGTTTAATAATGGATGCTGCATTCATAACCCTGTTCACTCATTATCCACATCTGATCGCACTCATAGCGAGGTGTGTGCCCTCACCCGCAACTAGTTATTACCTGCTTTATTATTTATCAGAACCATTTCCACAACAAGCGGCTGATCGCACTGCTGAGAGACCTTGGCCAAACCCCCGGTGGGCCGCCGTTATGCAGGTTAAACACACGAGCCAGTCACTGAGAACCCGGGATTCGCACTACGGCTCGCACAACATCCACCCGTGACCCTAAAACTCCGGCAGAGAGGAGTATGTATCCCAAACGTGATTGGCAATCCGATGCTTGAAATCTAGATGTTAAGCAGGTTTCGGTGTAATTCAGCTCTGTGCAAAACAAACTTTCTTTTAGTTTTCGGATTTGGAAAACCGCACTTGTACTGATTCAGGGACAGAGGTCATTTAATGAATTCATCAACTAAAACATCTCGTCTAACTCATATTATACACTATATTGCCAAAGGTTTGTGGACATGTGGTCGTAAGTATGGTATATACTTTTTGAGTAGTCCACATTTACTCCCAGTTTGCTCTTATAATTCCCTCCACTCTGCAAGGAAGATGTTCCACTAGATTTTGGAGTGTGCTTGTGAGATTTGTACTGATCAGGTACTGATGTAGGTGAGGTGAGGAGGCCTGGGGTGCAGTCAGTGTTCCAATCCATCCCAAAGATGTTCAATAGAGTTGAGGTCAGAGCTCTATAGCAGGAGGTCTTCCACTCCAAACCATGTAATACATGTTGCGTGAAGCCGTTGCATTAACCAATCAGATTGCAGGTTGCTATAACATCTGCGTTTTGATTGCATTGTCCGAGAGTGCACTAGTCAGAGCTCGCAAACCGCATCCGAAGCAAATTGCCTGAGGTAAAATATATTTGTGTAGACTTAATGACTGTTTTTTTTATTCTACAACGGCTGACAGAGGAGAAGAAATCCATTTGGTCGCTGATACACTTACAACGCCATTTTCAAGACGGATTTTTATTAGGAAAAGCTGGACATCATGAGGAAAGGTTTCGGTCAGAACAGTTCAAAACAGTTAATGAGCTTTTTCATTAACCACTTCAACTAATGCGATTTCTTTTCTGCACAAAAACACACAATTTGCCTGCATTTCAAATCCCCAGGAAAACCGCAATGCACAGAAAAAATGCAGAAAATTGCACAGAAAACCCAGGGTCATTTTATGAGGTTAATGATGTTTCTGCTAGAGACGATGTATGCGGGTGGCTGCAGTAAAAGGAGACTTGTTACATTGTGTTCACTGGGTTTCTTGCTTTTATAATAACATTCATTCTCACTGTATGAAATACCAGTCTGTGTATAATATATGATATAATACTGATGGTTTCTATAGCTGTGGCATCATGATGGTATCAAGAGGTGGATTGATTCAGGCAGGGCACCACTGAAGTCCTAGGTTTGAAATGCACAACACTGGAGTAATCTCCAACACAACTTTTACACAGTCTGCACAAGGCTCCTAGGGGATCTTCAATCTAGAAGACTTAATGTAAAAGCTAACGTACATTTTGCATTAAACCACATGCATTTCTTCAGGAATATCACCCAGACTTGCAGATGTGGTGTTGGACACAGCTTATAAACAAGAACGAACGTTTACCTTGCAGCTTAATATTGTAACACTATGTGCTCGTCTATCTTGGAAAACCAAAAGTTCAGACAAACAGAAATGACGGAGAAAGTTTTTGAATAGCAACTCAAAACGGTTTATTTCAGAAAATAAATTGCGACATTAAAAAATATGTGAAGCCATTATATGAAGATTGCAGATGCATTTATGGAAATTTTTTAATAAAACATAGACTTCTAATAGTTGTTAGCGACATGCACCTTGTAGCTCTAGGGGAAAACTCTAGATGTGATGTACTTTCTCGAAGATAAAGAGAAACACCGAGTTAATGTTTCTAAATCTAATCATTTAAATCGATGCAAAAAAAGAAAAGTTTGGTCAAAAAAATAAAAAAATAAAACTTCCGTGAGTCAACTCAATAAAAACTGTATGCTCAGTAATGCAGCGAGAGGGGATGGGTGGAAATGGCAGATCAGTATGGTAGTGGAGTGATCAGATGGGTGGATGGTATAGTACATCTCTCTCACACACACACACACACACACACTGCTGCTGGCACAACAAAACACAGCTGCTAATAGTGCTCACTGCATTATATATTTATAAAGCTCAGCCCACGAAGCTGCCAGCACTCGTTTAATATGAAAACACAACTCCGCTGCCTAAACACATATTTTCAAACCTTATGTTTACCATCGACTCGGCAACCCCGGACTGGGGTTTACGCTCCATTTTAGCACCAGCCTGCGGTCCGGATTATAAACAATGGCCTTGCTTTCCATCGCCTTTTCCCTCTTTCAGTTCCTCTTTTTCTCCCTTCCTTCTCTCTCTCCCACAGCAGACTCCTAAAAACTAAACCTATCTGCGAATGACAGTATTTTACTGAATCGCATACTGAATTGCACCATTCTAAAGTCTACTCAAACGAATGTCAGAAAGGAAAAAAGAAAACTTGCCAACGTGCCAGGCTTTGTCATTTTACTTAATGTTCCTACTTCCTTCAAAACTTTACTTTAGACCCTAATTGGAAAAGTTTAGATCAAACATAGTCCAGTTAATGGAGTTTAATCGGCCTGAAATAGCTTTTTCGAAAACAACAGCTAATTTCAATTCTGGCCCAAGAACAAGCTGCTACAAGCACCTATAAGCCTGAGCTTAAGTTACTGTGAGACAGTGGTGGACGAAGTACACACTTAATTTAAAGTAGAGATACAGTAGGTAAAATTTGACTCCAGTAAAAATAAATGTGCTTTTTTCAACTTTCACTTGAGTAAAAGTACAAAAGTTTTTGCCTTCACATGTACTTAAGTATCCAACGTACTGATTAATTATAGCTGTAATGTTCCTTTTATCATCTTTACCACAAGACTCTTCACATAATCGACTCAGTTGATGTGAAAAGACTCTGTTACACTCGGCACAATGAGTCAAACACTGATTGATATCTATTCAAATTATCATGAGCCCAAAACCTCTTTTTTTCTTCTTTTTGCTCTTGAACTGATGCTGAACTGTATGTTGACGTTAAGTAGATGCCACCAAGCACCAATCAAAACAAGTTCGAAACAGAGCGTGCGCTGCTCCCTGATTGGTGGCTTGCTGCGCGCTTGACCAGTTGCGTTTTTATCCGCTCGTAAATAAAAAGGTACGGCTGATCTCACAGAATGTAGAGTAAAACGTATGATATTTGACATTGAAATGTAGTGAAGTTAATGTCAAATTATTTTCCCAAATGGAAATACTTCGGAAAAGTACAGATATGAAAAGAAATGTACTTTGGTTCATGAATTACATTTCCATTACATAACATTTAGTGTGGATTTATTCCATGTTTTCAGTTTTCCTCAAAAATTCCCAAAACTTGTTAAGCCAGATGCACGCCACAATTTTAGCCACAATTTTGGTTGTCTGAGATCAATTTTGATTCCTGCAATCTGAGGCTAAAATCTGTAGTCTTTAATCGCTGGTTTCACATGTTTACTGACAGCCGATTAACGGCCGCTGCAATCATTTTTGACGTCAGACAAAATTCTGGCAGTGGCAAAAGATATCAGACTCTTTCCTGCAGTGTGACTTCTATTCCGACCGTCAAAACGAAAACCAATAGGAGCGCCGAACCTGATGATGTGATTAGCGTAGTTTTTCTTGCATGCGTCGGTTTTTGACTGTCATTGAGTCTAACATTATGACGACTGAAGTCCTACGATGTAACATGGGGTCGTGTTTGTACACTCTGACAAGCAACAATCGCAATTGACTATTAAAAATTGCATTAGTTGGAGGACTGTTGAGTCAGTGAAGGACTGGCACCCCAAACAGAGTGTGTATGTGGCTTCTGCACAGATCCACTGTGACCTCTACCAGGCTAGCGTAGCTAATGTTAGATAAGATTTTCACGTGGCAGTGTGGACTTCTCTAGGATAGTCCTCGATCTCCAAGAGAGTTAAATATGTTCGGTAATGATGACTGGATCAGACCAGATTCTCCATGCTGTTGGAAGGAGCGAGCTCCACTAGGTCAAAGGTTACATAAGACTATTTATGAATTATTTGGCAGATTGGGGTTTCATTTCCTGGAGAGATCATCGACACACAGCTGTCGGGTCTGCTGCCTTTCCCCTAGCTGTAAAAAAAAAAAAAATCCTATTCTCTGCTGGAGAATGTCCTTCATGCCTGTGCAGAGAGGACACGATGAGGGACGAGCATGACTAAATTAGGATTTTAATAGCATTGTGCTTCGATCCCTTATCTGATTACGTCTGATCACTGTTCTCGTGGACTTGCAGCGCCAGGCTTTCCACACCCAGAGTCAGTGACCTCTAGGACAAGTCCTGCGAGATTAGTTTGGCCATTAATGAGTGAAAAGAGGGGAAATTAGCTGTAATGCGCAACAAGGTGGGCGTTGAGGAACGGACCCGGGTGGGCAGGCAGTTGGAAGTGTTAGGTGTCGGCTTGAATTTCATGCCCTACCTACCTACCTACACACACACACACACGCACAAACACACACAGAGAGACATGCAAGCTTTTCTCCTGGCAGCTGGCTGATGAGCTGAGCGGTGATTAAGAGTGAGTGAACACATCATTTCCTTTGTCATTGTGATGAGGCCTGGGAGGGAAAAACCCTCGGCTAGAAAACGGAGAGAGAGAAAAGAAAGAAAGAAAGAAAGAAAGAAAGAATGATGGAGGAGGATGCACGTGATTAGGTGTGCCATTTAAATGACATTCACACTAATCGCTGATATCAGGCCAGTAGCTAAGAAAAAAACAATGGAATTTTTTTTTTTTACATACTGTCGAGAGCTTTCGAAGCTAATGGTAGGGGTGCTGGAGCTTCTAAAAAGACGCAGAGGTTGCCTAATTCCATTTGCCAAGAGTCATGGTTAAGCAGGCGAGCAGGCCTGTGGGAAATTACCCACAATTCCCTCTCCAGAACAACAGCGCACAACCCTTATGCTCACTTGGGCACACACTTTATAATGACTACTAACTCACTTCTAAAGGAGTTTTGTTTAACAGCGTCCTTTCCACAAGCTAAGGCCTGGTCCGAACTGAGAGAGAGAGAGAGAGAGAGAGAGAGAGAGAGAGAGAGAATAAAACATAATACCGTTTTGAAATTTCAGCCTGAAGTCACAGTGCCGTTTGGGCAGGAAAAACTATTCTATTTGAATTGTAATCCCTTATTTCCTCCTTCAGACAGTGCACATGGAAAAGTGACCAGTGAGGGAGAACACAGAGATTGAGGAAGAGGGATTGAAAAATCTGAGGTTTGGAGATCTATTCATGTAAGAAGAAGAGTCAGTCTCATGGAGGAGACAAGGGAGGCAAGGAAAAGTGGCAGCTCAGTGGCAGGTGTCAGACTTCTGATTGGAAGGTCATGAGTTCAAATCCCATCACCACCAAACTGTCCAAGCTTGAACAAGGCCCTTAACCCTCTCAGGTGTAATACATGAGATTATTGTATCATTATTGGATAAGGGTGTCTGACAAATGGGTAAAAATGTAAGAGTGAACATCATTCGACTTTCATCAACAGCTCTTTATACTACGGTAAATCCGGAAAAAGTATTCGCTTCACTTTTTCCACATTTTGTTACGTTACAGCCTTACTCCAAAATGGATTAAATTCATTATTTATTTCTTATCTTTGCATTTCAATTCATTATTTATTATCCTCAAGATTCTACAAACAATACCCCATAATGACAACGGGAAAGAAGTTTGCCAGATTCGCCCGAACTTTCCGGATGCACTGAAAATAGCTAAACACTTAAAAGTAGGTGGTGTGTATTTGTGTTTGTGTATGTGTGTAGCTTCAAGATAACTTTTTCACTGGTTTAATCTCTTAACAAAAGGAAGACCTTGGCTGAATGGTTTAAAGGTAAATAAAAAACCAATGAATTAAAAAACATCTGAGCGTATGGTGGAATCAGATGAGAGAGATCTTAGCATGTGCATCGCGAAGCATTGTTTTTAACATATTTAAGTCAGTAAAAAACTATTTATTTATATATAATTATTAAAAGAAGCGTTATACTCGTGTTAGGTACAAAGTGACCAATATTTTGTGACCCGCTGAACTGTTTCTCGAGCGCGTTCTCTCAGCATTGCTGCTGCTACGTGGAAATGACTACACTACGGAGACCGAGGCGTGTCCTGAGAGTCACATAGATTACAGATTAACATGGCAGAGGTAGAGCTGCATCATCCTGGAAACAAAACAGGAAAAAAAACGTCTGGATTTATTCAATCTTTTTCCTAATTTTTTTGCACTACAAAGGCCTGTTTAAATTTATGATTTGTGTTCTGTCTGAACTGAAAGAAACACAAGCAAATAACCTATCAAATTACATGTCATCATATTTTTTTCCATTACATCGTATTGCATTGAATCGCATTGTGTCGGATTGGATCAAAATCGGATCAAATTGCATCGTAATTAGAGCTGCAGCTATCGATTCTTTTAGTAATCGAGTATTCAACTGATTATTCTATCGAGTAATCGGATAAGAAGTGTTTTGTCTTTATTCAAGAGCAATACTAAATTTACAAAAGAAAATAGGACAAGTCTCGTTAAATGAACAAGTCATTTGCTTCCCTTTTAGAAAAATGTTCATTTTTATTGCTGAAATTACATACAAGTATATCTTTATATTAATTAATTCTAATTTAATTAAGTGCATTTAATTGCCATATTAAATCCTCCATTTTGAATTCTGCATTCTTCTGTGTTTATCTGTCCAGAGCGCTACAGAGTTTAGCGAGTGGTGCGTCAGTAATAAAGGTCCGTGGGGAAACACAATGCTCCCTGTGCAGTTAAATAGACTTAATTGAAGCACATCATTTGCTTTTTTGTATTCGAATTACTTGAGTTCTTGAGGAATCGTTTCGGCCTTAATCGTAATGGGGTGGATCGCATCGCATCCTTGCGTTAGCTGCTTCATGTGTATCTTTAAAGTTGTCTATGCATCGAGACTGGAATATCCAAAGAGATGATGACTGTATCTGCGTCTCGTAGCTTCCCTGGATGTAACATTCCGTATAACTTTTTTAGCGATAAATTATTAGGAATTATTGATGACGGACCGTGATTTCTGGTTATTTCTGTTATTTGTGTGTGCTGGAAAGTGACTGAAACTGTCTAGCTTTCTTCTCCACTAGTCTATATTCATATAGATCCATAATAATGATGATAATAATAATAATAATAATATGAATTATACAAATAATATAAATATATAATTAAACATTCTAAACAGATTTGAAGAAGCAAGTTACGGCTTAATAATAGATTTTAGTTCTTATTTGTCTTTTAATTTGTCAATAAATTGCCATTATTTATAATAATGGCCATTCATGCCACATACGCTTACAGAAAGAGGGGGAGAGAGAGAGAGAGAGAGAGAGAGAGAGAGAGAGAGAAGGAAAGGAAAGGAAAGAGGGTGGTGGTGGTGGTGTTTTAGGAGGACTGTGAATGTTGGTAGTGGTAAGCAGGATTGCCTGGCACTCATCTGAAGCCAACCGTCTCTCATGCCAGACTGTGGAGCTGTGCCATTTCTCTCTCTCTCTCTCTCTCTC